>NW_027065833.1:0-20542 GCF_032884065.1 Artemia franciscana | reverse complement strand
CTAGGTCTGTTGAAAAAATGAAGATAATAAACTATTATATGATTGCAAATGGTAAAGAATGTGATTAAAGGCTCTTTTCCTATTTCAAAAGTTTTAGTTTTCGAGGGTAATAGCTATATCTGTTGAAAAAATGAAGATATTAGACTATTTTATGATTGCACATGCTAAGGAATGTGATTAAAGGCTCTTTTCCTATGTCAAAAGTTTTAGTTTTCGAGGGTAATAAATACGTATGTTGAAAAAATGAAGATATTAGACTATTTTATGATTGCAAATGGTAAAGAATGTGATTAAAGGCTCTTTTCCTATGTCAAAAGTTTTAGTTTTCGAGGGTAATAGCTACGTATGTTGAAAAAATGAAGATATTAGACTATTTTATGATTGCAATTGGTAAAGAATGTGATTAAAGGCTCTTTTTCTATGTCAAAAGTTTTAGTTTTCGAGGGTAATAGCTACGTATGTTGAAAAAATGAAGATATTAGACTATTTTATGATTGCAAATGGTAAAGAATGTGATTAAAGGCTCTTTTCCTATTTCAAAAGTTTTGGTTTTTGAGGGTAATTGCTAAGTATGTTGAAAAAATGAAGATTTTAGACAATTTTATTATTGCACATGGTAAAGAATGTGATTAAAGGCTCTTTTCCTATGTCAAAAGTTTTAGTTTTCGAGGGTAATATCTGCCTAGGTTGAAAAAATGAAGATATTAGACTATTTTATGATTGCAAATGGTAAAGAATGTGATTAAAGGCTCTTTTCCTATGTCAAAGTTTTAGTTTTCGAGGGTAATAAATACGTATGTTGAAAAAATGAAGATATTAGACTATTTTATGATTGCAAATGGTAAAGAATGTGATTAAAGGCTCTTTTCCTATGTCAAAAGTTTTAGTTTTTGAGGGTAATAGCTACGTATGTTGAAAAAGTGAAGATATTAGACTATTTTATGATTGCAATTGGTAAAGAATGTGATTAAAGGCTCTTTTCCTATTTCAAAAGTTTTAGTTTTCGAGGGTAATAAATACGTATGTGGAAAAAATGAAGATATTAGACTATTTTATGATTGCAAATGGTAAAGAATGTGATTAAAGGCTCTTTTCCTATGTCAAAAGTTTTAGTTTTTGAGGGTAATAGCTACGTATGTTGAAAAAATGAAGATATTAGACTATTTTATGATTGCAATTGGTAAAGAATGTGATTAAAGGCTCTTTTTCTATGTCAAAAGTTTTAGTTTTCGAGGGTAATAGCTACGTATGTTGAAAAAACGAAGATATTAGAGTATTTTATGATTTCACATGGTAAAGAATGTGATTAAAGGCTCTTTTCCTATTTCAAAAGTTTTAGTTTTCGAGGGTAATAGCTACGTATGTTGAAAAAATGAAGATATTAGACTATTTTATGATTGCACATGGTAAAGAATGTGATTAAAGGCTCTTTTCCTATTTCAAAAGTTTTAGTTTTCGAGGGTAATAGCTACGTATGTTGAAAAAATGAAGACATTAGACTATTTTATGATTGAAAATGGTAAAGAATGTGATTAAAGGCTCTTTTCCTATGTCAAAAGTTTTAGTTTTCGAGGGTAATAGCTACGTATGTTGAAAAAATGAAGATATTAGACTATTTATGATTGCAAATGGTAAAGAATGTGATTAAAGGCTCTTTTCCTATTTCAAAAGTTTTAGTTTTCGAGGGTAATAGCTACGTATGTTGAAAAAATGAAGATATTAGACTATTTTATGATTGCAAATGGTAAAGAATGTGATTAAAGGCTCTTTTACAATTTCAAAAGTTTTGGTTTTGAGGGTAATTGCTAAGTATGTTGAAAAAATGAAGATATTAGACTATTTTATGATTGCACATGGTAAAGAATGTGATTAAAGGCTCTTTTCCTATGTCAAAAGTTTTAGTTTTCGAGGGTAATATCTGCCTAGGTTGAAAAAATGAAATATTAGACTATTTTATGATTGCAAATGGTAAAGAATGTGATTAAAGGCTCTTTTCCTATGTCAAAGTTTTAGTTTTCGAGGGTAATAGGTACGTATGTTGAAAAAATGAAGATATTAGACTATTTTATGATTGCAAATGGTAAAGAATGTGATTAAAGGCTCTTTTCCTGTATCAGAAGCTTTAGTTTTCGAGGGTAATAGCTACGTATGTTGAAAAAATGAAGATATTAGACTATTTTATGATTGCAAATGGTAAACAATGTGATTAAAGGCTCTTTTCCTATGTCAAAAGTTTTAGTTTTCGAGGGTAATAGCTAAGTATGTTGAAAAAATGAAGATATTAGACTATTTTATGATTGTACATGGTAAAGAATGTGATTAAAGGCTCTTTTCCTATGTCAAAAGTTTTGGTTTTTGAGGGTAATTGCTAAGTATGTTGAAAAAATGAAGATTTTAGACAATTTTATGATTGCACATGGTAAAGAATGTGATTAAAGGCTCTTTTCCTATGTCAAAAGTTTTAGTTTTCGAGGGTAATATCTGCCTAGGTTGAAAAAATGAAGATATTAGACTATTTTATGATTGCAAATGGTAAAGAATGTGATTAAAGGCTCTTTTCCTATGTCAAAGTTTTAGTTTTCGAGGGTAATAAATACGTATGTTGAAAAAATGAAGATATTAGACTATTTTATGATTGCAAATGGTAAAGAATGTGATTAAAGGCTCTTTTCCTATGTCAAAAGTTTTAGTTTTTGAGGGTAAATAGCTACGTATGTTGAAAAAATGAAGATATTAGACTATTTTATGATTGCAATTGGTAAAGAATGTGATTAAAGGCTCTTTTCCTATGTCAAAAGTTTTAGTTTTCGAGGGTAATAAATACGTATGTTGAAAAAATGAAGATATTAGACTATTTTATGATTGCAAATGGTAAAGAATGTGATTAAAGGCTCTTTTCCTATGTCGAAAGTTTTAGTTTTTGAGGGTAATAGCTACGTATGTTGAAAAAATGAAGATATTAGACTATTTTATGATTGCAATTGGTAAAGAATGTGATTAAAGGCTCTTTTTCTATGTCAAAAGTTTTAGTTTTCGAGGGTAATAGCTACGTATGTTGAAAAAATGAAGATATTAGAGTATTTTATGATTGCACATGGTAAAGAATGTGATTAAAGGCTCTTTTCCTATTTCAAAAGTTTTAGTTTTTGAGGGTAATAGCTACGTAAGTTGAAAAAATGAAGATATTAGACTATTTTATGATTGCACATGGTAAAGAATATGATTAAAGGCTCTTTTCCTATTTCAAAAGTTTTAGTTTTCGAGGGTAATAGCTACGTATGTTGAAAAAATGAAGACATTAGACTATTTTATAATTGAAAATGGTAAAGAATGTGATTAAAGGCTCTTTTCCTATGTCAAAAGTTTTAGTTTTCGAGGGTAATAGCTACGTATGTTGAAAAAATGAAGATATTAGACTATTTTATGATTGCAAATGGTAAAGAATGTGATTAAAGGCTCTTTTCCTATTTCAAAAGTTTTAGTTTTCGAGGGTAATATCTGCCTAGGTTGAAAAAATGAAAATATTAGACTATTTTATGATTGCAAATGGTAAAGAATGTGATTAAAGGCTCTTTTCCTATGTCAAAGTTTTAGTTTTCGAGGGTAATAGGTACGTATGTTGAAAAAATGAAGATATTAGACTATTTTATGATTGCAAATGGTAAAGAATGTGATTAAAGGCTCTTTTACTATGTCAGAAGTTTTAGTTTTCGAGGGTAATAGCTACGTATGTTGAAAAAATGAAGATATTAGACTATTTTATGATTGCAAATGGTAAAGAATGTGATTAAAGGCTCTTTTCCTATGTCAAAAGTTTTAGTTTTCGAGGGTAATAGCTACGTATGTTGAAAAATGAAGATATTAGACTATTTTATGATTGCACATGGTAAAGAATGTGATTAAAGGCTCTTTTCCTATTTCAAAAGTTTTAGTTTTCGAGGGTAATAGCTAGGTCTGTTGAAAAAATGAAGATAATAGACTATTATATGATTGCAAATGGTAAAGAATGTGATTAAAGGCTCTTTTACTATTTCAAAAGTTTTAGTTTTCGAGGGTAATAATAATATATCTGTTGAAAAAATGAAGATATTAGACTATTTTATGATCGCACATGCTAAAGAATGTGATTAAAGGCTCTTTTCCTATTTCAAAAGTTTTAGTTTTCGAGGGTAATAGCTACGTATGTTGAAAAAATGAAGATATTAGACAATTTTATGATTGCAAATGGTAAAGAATGTGATTAAAGGCTCTTTTCGTATGTCAAAAGTTTTAGTTTTCGAGGGTAATAGCTACGTATGTTGAAAAACTGAAGAAATTAGACTATTTTATGATTGCAAATGGTAACGAATGTGATTAAAGGCTCTTTTCCTATTTCAAAAGTTTTAATTTTCGAGGGTAATAGCTATGTCTGTGGAAAAAATGAAGATATTAGACTTTTTATGATTGCATATGGTAAAGAATGTGATTAAAGGTTCTTTTCCTATGTCAAAAGTTTTAGTTTTCGAGGTTAATAACTACGTATGTTGAAAAAATGAAGATATTAGACTATTTTATGATTGCAAATTGTAAAGAATGTGATTAAAGGCTCTTTTCCTATGTCAAAAGTTTTAGTTTTCGATGGTAATAGCTACGTATGTTGAAAAAATGAAGATATTAGACTATTTTATGATTGCAAATGGTAAAGAAAGTGATTAAAGGCTCTTTTCCTATGTCAAAAGTTTTAGTTTTCGAAGGTAATAGCTATGCATGTTGAAAAAATGAAGATATTAGACTATTTTATGATTGCACATGGTAAAGAATGTGATTAAAGGCTCTTTTCCTATGTCAAAAGTTTTAGTTTTCGAGGGTAATAAATACGTATGTTGAAAAAATGAAGATATTAGACAATTTTATGATTGCGCATGGTAAATAATGTGATTAAAGGCTCTTTTCCTATGTCAAAAGTTTTAGTTTTCGAGCGTAATAGCTACGTATGTTAAAAAAATGAAGATATTAGACTGTTTTATGATTGCAAATGGTAAAGAATGTGATTAAAGGCTCTTTTCCTATGTCAAAAGTTTTAGTTTTCGAAAGTAATAGCTACGTATGTTGAAAAAATGAAGATATTAGACTATTTTATAATTGCAAATGGTAAAGAATGTGATTAAAGGCTCTTTTCCTATGTCAAAAGTTTTAGTTTTCGAGGGTAATAGCTACGTATGTTGAAAAAATGAAGATATTAGACTATTTTATGATTGCACATGGTAAAGAATGTGATTAAAGGCTCTTTTCCTATGTCAAAAGTTTTAGTTTTCGAGGGTAATAAATACGTATGTTGAAAAAATGAAGATATTAGACTATTTTATGATTGCAAATGGTAAAGAATGTGATTAAACGCTCTTTTCCTATGTCAAAAGTTTTAGTTTGTGAGGGGTAATAGCTACGTATGTTGAAAAAATGAAGATATTAGACTATTTTATGATTGCAATTGGTAAAGAATGTGATTAAAGGCTCTTTTTCTATTTCAAAAGTTTTAGTTTTCGAGGGTAATAGCTACGTATGTTGAAAAAAATTAAGATATTAGACTATTTTATGATTGCACATGGTAAAGAATGTGATTAAAGGCTCTTTTCCTATATAAAAAAGTTTTAGTTATTGAGGGTAATAGCTACGTATGTTGAAAAAATGAAGATATTAGACTATTTTATGATTGCACATGGTAAAGAATGTGATTAAAGGCTCTTTTCCTATTTCAAAAGTTTTAGTTTTCGAGGGTAATAGCTACGTATGTTGAAAAAATGAAGATATTAGACTATTTTATGATTGAAAATGGTAAAGAATGTGATTAAAGGCTCTTTTCCTATGTCAAAAGTTTTAGTTTTCGAGGGTAATAGCTACCTATGTTGAAAAAATGAAGATATTAGACTATTTTATGATTGCAAATGGTAAAGAATGTGATTAAAGGCTCTTTTCCTATTTCAAAAGTTTTAGTTTTCGGGGGTAAGAGCTACGTATGTTAAAAAAATGAAGATATTAGACTATTTTGTGGTTGCAAATGGTAAAGAATGTGATTAAAGGCTCATTTCCTATTTCAAAAGTTTTAGATTTCGGGGGGTAAGAGCTACGTATGTGGAAAAAATGAAGATATTAGACTATTTTATGATTGCAAATGGTAAAGAATGTGATTAAAGGCTCTTTTCCTATGTCAAAAGTTTTAGTTTTCGAGGGTAATAGCTACGTAGGTTGAAAAAATGAAGATATTAGACTATTTTATGATTGCAAATGGTAAAGAATGTGATTAAAGGCTCTTTTCCTATTTAAAAAGTTTTAGTTTTTGAGGGTAATAGCTACGTTTGTTAAAAAAATGAAGATATTAGACTATTTTATGATTGCAAATGGTAAAGAATGTGATTAAAGGCTCTTTTCCTATGGCAAAAGTTTTAGTTTTCGAGGGTAATAGCTACGTATGTTGAAAAAATGAAGATATTAGACTATTTTATGATTGCAAATGGTAAAGAATGTGATTAAAAGCTCTTTTCCTATGTCAAAAGCTTTAGTTTTCGAGGGTAATAGCTACGTATGTTGAAAAGATGAAGATATTAGACTATTTTATGATTGCAAATGGTAAAGAATGTGATTAAAGGCTCTTTTCCTATGTCAAAAGTTTTAGTTTTCGAGGGTAATAAATACGTATGTTGAAAAAATGAAGATATTAGACAATTTTATGAATGCGCATGGTAAAGAATGTGATTAAAGGCTCTTTTCCAATGTCAAAAGTTTTAGTTTTCGAGGGTAATAGCTAAGTTTGTTGAAAAAATGAATATATTAGACTATTTTATGATTGCAAATGGTAAAGAATGTGATTAAAGGCTCTTTTCCTATGTCAAAAGTTTTAGTTTTCGAGGGTAATAGCTACGTATGTTGAAAAAATGAAGATATTAGACTATTTTATGATTGCACATGCTAAAGAATGTGATTAAAGGCTCTTTTCCTATGTCAAAATCAAAAGTTTTAGTATTCGAGGGTAATAGCTACGTATGTTGGACAAATGAAGATATTAGACTATTTTATGATTGCACATGGTAAAGAATGTGCTTAAAGCCCTTTTCCTATTTCAAAAGTTTTAGTTTTCGAGGGTAATAGCTACGTATGTTGAAAAAATGAAGATATTAGACAATTTTATGATTGCACATGGTAAAGAATCTGATTAAAGGCTCTTTTCCTATTTCAAAAGTTTTTGTTATCGAGTGTAATAGCTACGTATGTTGGAAAAATGAAAATATTAGACTATTTTATGATTGCACATGGTAAAGAATGTGCTTAAAGGCTCTTTTACTATTTCAAAAGTTTTAGTTCTCGAGGGTAATAGCTACGTATGTTGAAAAAATGAAGATATTAGACAATTTTATGATTGCACATGGTAAAGAATGTGATTAAAGGCTCTTTTCCTATTTCAAAAGTTTTAGTTCTCGAGGGTAATAGCTACGTATGTTGAAAAAATGAAGATATTAGACAATTTTATGATTGCACATGGTAAAGAATGTGATTAAAGGCTCTTTTCCTATGTCAGAAGTTTTAGTTTTCGAGGGTAATAGCTACCTATGTTGAAAAAATGAAGATATTAGACTATTTTATGATTGCAAATTGTAAAGAATGTGATTAAAGGCTCTTTTCCTATGTCAAAAGTTTTAGTTTTCGATGGTAATAGCTACGTATGTTGAAAAAATGAAGATATTAGACTATTTTATGATTGTAAATGGTAAAGAATGTGATTAAAGGCTCTTTTTCTATGTCAAAAGTTTTAGTTTTCGAGGGTAATAGCTATGTATGTTGAAAAAATGAAGATATCAGACTATTTTATGATTGCACATGGTAAAGAATGTGATAAAAGGCTCTTTTCCTATTTCAAAAGTTTTAGTGTTCGAGGGGTAATAGCTAGGTATGTAGAAAATATGAAGATATTAGACTATTTTATGATTGCACATGGTAAAGAATGTGATTAAAGGCTCTTTTCCTATTTCAAAAGTTTTAGTTTTCGAGGGTAATAGCTAGGTCTGTTGAAAAAATGAAGATAATAAACTATTATATGATTGCAAATGGTAAATAATGTGATTAAAGGCTCTTTTCCTATTTCAAAAGTTTTAGTTTTCGAGGGTAATAGCTATATCTGTTGAAAAAATGAAGATATTAGACTATTTTATGATTGCACATGCTAAAGAATGTGATTAAAGGCTCTTTTCCTATGTCAAAATTTTAGTTTTCGAGGGTAATAAATACGTATGTTGAAAAAATGAAGATATTAGACAATTTTATGATTGCGCATGGTAAAGAATGTGATTAAAGGCTCTTTTCCTATGTCAAAATCAAAAGTTTTAGTATTCGAGGGTAATAGCTACGTATGTTGGACAAATGAAGATATTAGACTATTTTATGATTGCACATGGTAAAGAATGTGCTTAAAGCCCTTTTCCTATTTCAAAAGTTTTAGTTTTCGAGGGTAATAGCTACGTATGTTGAAAAAATGAAGATATTAGAATATTTTATGATTGCACATGGTAAAGAATCTGATTAAAGGCTCTTTTCCTATTTCAAAAGTTTTAGTTATCGAGGGTAATAGCTACGTATGTTGGAAAAATGAAAATATTAGACTATTTTATGATTGCACATGGTAAAGAATGTGCTTAAAGGCTCTTTTCCTATTTCAAAAGTTTTAGTTCTCGAGGGTAATAGCTACGTATGTTGAAAAAATGAAGATATTAGACAATTTTATGATTGCACATGGTAAAGAATGTGATTAAAGGCTCTTTTCCTATTTCAAAAGTTTTAGTTCTCGAGGGTAATAGCTACGTATGTTGAAAAAATGAAGATATTAGACAATTTTATGATTGCACATGGTAAAGAATGTGATTAAAGGCTCTTTTCCTATGTCAAAAGTTTTAGTTTTCGAGGGTAATAGCTACCTATGTTGAAAAAATGAAGATGTTAGACTATTTTATGATTGCAAATTGTAAAGAATGTGATTAAAGGCTTTTTTCCTATGTCAAAAGTTTTAGTTTTCGATGGTAATAGCTACGTATGTTGAAAAAATGAAGATATTAGACTATTTTATGATTGTAAATGGTAAAGAATGTGATTAAAGGCTCTTTTTCTATGTCAAAAGTTTTAGTTTTCGAGGGTAATAGGTAGGTAGGTAGGTAGGTAGGTAAGTTTTATTTTATCCACAATACAAACATAAATAAAAAAATGACAACACTAATAAATTGTTGCAGCAAAAAGAAAGTCCTAAGGACTTGTGCTGCAATTTCATATCATGATTTACATCTTATAAATAAATATCTAAACATAACATCTCATGATTAACCACCTAGCCTATCTTATATATAAAAAAATAACAACACATACACATGAACAAAATACAACAAAATAATCATATTAAATATCATTTACCGGTATTCAGTCCCCACCCCACATCAATAAACTGCAAAAAAAAAAAAAAGACATCAAAAACCTTCTGCCCTTCAAAACCTATTACTTAAATAAAACATTTTCAATTTATTTTTAAACCCATATAAAGTGACAGACTCCCTGATGCCAGCCGGCAAACTGTTCCAAACAGAAGGCCCCAGATTCCGAACCACATATGATGATCGAACTGTTTTTCTTTGTTCATGGCTTAAAAGTTGTGAATTTCTTGTATCATAATTATGGTACTCCTGATTCATGGAAAAATAATCATGAAAATACTCAGGGCATATATGTTTCATGCTCTGGAACACAAAAATTGATGCCTGGTAGTCACGAATCTGACCAACATTTAAAACATTACACCGGGAAAAGCTAGCAGTAGTTTTGGATTCAACCTGCTCTTTTATGTCCGCAATCAATCGAATGCTTTTATTTTGCAAAATCTGGATCCTTTTATAATTAGAGAAGAAATTACTAGCCCAATGAACACAACCATAGTCTATATAAGGATGAACAAGGGAAAAATAAATGATTTTTAAAATCTTGAACGGAAAAGTTTTTTTTACACGCCTCAAAATTCCTAGACCCTAGCCATTTTAGCACCAATAACACTGCAATGCTTTTTCCAACTAATATTATTATCTAAATAAAACCCCAAATACCTAATTTCAAAAACTTGTTTAATGGGTAAATGTCCAAAAAAATGTTATTATTATCATTAAGTAACCTACCTGTTCTACTAAATATAATGTAATTTGTTTTAGATGCATTAACTGCTAGGGAACTACCTATTGTAAAACTGCGCAAACGTTCAAGTGCCAAATTAGCCTTATGTGCAACCTGCACCAAACAACTACCAATTACTGTTATCGCAGTGTCGTCCGCGAAAGAGGTCAGCGCTTCAACTCCAACATGTGAAGCCAACGAATTAACATAAATAAGATAAAGTAGAGGTCCCAGCACGGAACCTTGAGGCACTCCACACTTAACACCGAACTCTCTGCTTGATATATCTGATAAAGCAACTTTGATAGTCCAGCCATGCAAATACGATGAAAACCACTTTACACAAGTACTACCTAACCCAAGCCCACTTAGTCTACTAAGAAGAGTATTAAAATCAACAGTGTCAAAAGCCTTACGGAAATCTACAAAAACAGTTAAAGGAATCATATTATTTTCAAATGCATTATCAACAAAACTTAAAAGATGGTGTACTGCATGACTAGTGGAATGTTTACTTCTGAAACCAAACTGTCCATTATACAAAATTTTCTTCGAATCCAAAAAATCATACAATCGTTTATAAATAACTTTTTCATAAATTTTACTAAATAAAGGTAAAATGGAAATTGGTCGCCAATTACAGGGTTCTGAGGGGTCCCCACCTTTATGTAAAGGTATGATTTTAGATTGTTTCAGTTCCGACGGGAAATGCCCTTTAACCATTGAGAGATTAATTAAATGAACCAGTACCGGTAAAAGATACACCGACACATAATTAAAAGCCTTTAGGTTCAATCCATCTACACCAGAAGAATTTGATTTAAGGCTACAAACAATTTTTTCAACTTCTTCTACATTACATGGTACAAATTCAAACCCATTCTGCATGCTTGAAGGATTTACCTTAATTTTGACGGCACAACTACCTCTAGACACTTCATTCTGTATAACACTACCAATTTTCGAAAAATAATCACCCATGTAATTTGCTATTTCCAATTTATCATGAATAATTCTATTACTAGTTTTTAAATTAGTTATACACATATCTTTTTTTTCACATCCTATCACTTCACGGACAATTCCCCAAGTATCTTTTATATTACCTTCCTTAATCTTCAAACGGTTTAAATAATACTCATTCTTTGCATTTCTTTTTGAATTATTTACATAATTTCTCAACTCTTTAAACTCATTTAAAATCATTTCAGATGGATTATCAAGATATTGACAATACAACTTATTTCTTTGTCTTATTAAACTCAAAATTTCATCATTTATCCACGGCTTTCTCGGTTTAGCTTTCTTGCAATTAATTTTATTCAATGGGCAATTTTTCTCAAACACAGGGTAAAGAATATCTGAAAAAATGTTAAAAGCTTTTGAAGCATCATCCTTTTCATTGTAAACCACCTCCCAATCCAACGAACTAACTTCATTTTTAAATTTAGCCAGATTAACTTCTTTCATGTCACGCCGAAGAATCTTGTTTTTTCTTTTAATTTTACAATGTGATAACTTCTGCAACAAACAAAGAAGCGGTAAGTGGTCCGAACCAGAATGGATTAATACATCACACATGCTATCTTCCACTATAACTTCAGTGACGAAAACATTATCAATCAAAGTTGCAGAATGGTCTGTTAATCGGGATGGGATAGAATTTAATGGGAAAAGACCAAATGAAAGCATGACATTAAGGAAATCCAAATTTTTGGCTTGAAGATCTAATAAATCAAAATTAAAATCACCTATGATTACAATTTTATCAAAATTTCGATTTATTTCAGATATTAAAATTTCAATTTCCTCTAGGAAAAAATCCGGACTAGCACCAGGGGGTCTATACACCGATGAAATAAGAAGTGGATTATTATTACTTGTCACTATTTCAATAGCAAAAGTTTCAATCTTACCTTCAATCCATAAAGATAAATCTTCCCTTACTTTAAATTTTATATCATCCTTGATTATGAATGCTAAACCTCCCCTTCCCATCAATGACCGGTTCTTGGAAATAAGTGTGTAACCTGGAAAATTAAACAACGAAGCAGGACATAGCTATGTATGTTGAAAAAATGAAGATATCAGACTATTTTATGATTGCACATGGTAAAGAATGTGATAAAAGGCTCTTTTCCTATTTCAAAAGTTTTAGTGTTCGAGGGTAATAGCTAGGTATGTAGAAAATATGAAGATATTAGACTATTTTATGATTGCACATGGTAAAGAATGTGATTAAAGGCTCTTTTCCTATTTCAAAAGTTTTAGTTTTCGAGGGTAATAGCTAGGTCTGTTGAAAAAATGAAGATAATAAACTATTATATGATTGCAAATGGTAAATAATGTGATTAAAGGCTCTTTTCCTATTTCAAAAGTTTTAGTTTTCGAGGGTAATAAATACGTATGTTGAAAAAATGAAGATATTAGACTATTTTATGATTGCACATGCTAAAGAATGTGATTAAAGGCTCTTTTCCTATGTCAAAATTTTAGTTTTCGAGGGTAATAAATACGTATGTTGAAAAAATGAAGATATTAGACAATTTTATGATTGCGCATGGTAAAGAATGTGATTAAAGGCTCTTTTCCTATGTCAAAAGTTTTAGTTTTCGAGGGTAATAGCTAAGTATGTTGGAAAAATGAAAATATTAGACTATTTTATGATTGCACATGGTAAAGAATGTGCTAAAAGGCTCTTTTCCTATTTCAAAAGTTTTAGTTTTCGAGGGTAATAGCTATATCTTTTGAAAAAATGAAGATATTAGACTATTTTATGATTGCAAATGGTAAAGAATGTGATTAAAGGCTCTTTTCCTATATCAAAAGTTTTAGTATTCGAGGGTAATAGCTACGTATGTTGGACAAATAAAGATATTAGACTATTTTATGATTGCACATGGTAAAGAATGTGCTTAAAGCCCTTTTCCTATTTCAAAAGTTTTAGTTTTCGAGGGTAATAGCTACGTATGTTGAAAAAAATGAAGATATTAGACTATTTTATGATTGCACATGGTAAAGAATCTGATTAAAGGCTCTTTTCCTATTTCAAAAGTTTTAGTTATCGAGGGTAATAGCTACGTATGTTGGAAAAATGAAAATATTAGACTATTTTATGATTGCACATGGTAAAGAATGTGCTTAAAGGCTCTTTTCCTATTTCAAAAGTTTTAGTTCTCGAGGGTAAAAGCTACGTATGTTGAAAAAATGAAGATATTAGACAATTTTATGATTGCACATGGTAAAGAATGTGATTAAAGGCTCTTTTCCTATGTCAAAAGTTTTAGTTTTCGAGGGTAATAGCTACCTATGTTGAAAAAAATGAAGATATTAGACTATTTTATGATTGCAAATTGTAAAGAATGTGATTAAAGGCTATTTTCCTATGTCAAAAGTTTTAGTTTTCGATGGTAATAGCTACGTATGTTGAAAAAATGAAGATATTAGACTATTTTATGATTGTAAATGGTAAAGAATGTGATTAAAGGCTCTTTTTCCATGTCAAAAGTTTTAGTTTTCGAGGGTAATAGCTATGTATGTTGAAAAAATGAAGATATTAGACTATTTTATGATTGCACATGGTAAAGAATGTGATTAAAGGCTCTTTTCCTATTTCAAAAGTTTTAGTTTTCGAGGGTAATAGCTAGGTATGTAGAAAATATGAAGATATTAGACTATTTTGTGATTGTACATGGTAAAGAATGTGATTAAAGGCTTTTTCCTATTTCAAAAGTTTTAGTTTTCGAGGGTAATAGCTAGGTCTGTTGAAAAAAATGAAGATAATAAACTATTATATGATTGCAAATGGTAAAGAATGTGATTAAAGGCTCTTTTCCTATTTCAAAAGTTTTAGTTTTCGAGGGTAATAGCTATATCTGTTGAAAAAATGAAGATATTAGACTATTTTATGATTGCACATGCTAAGGAATGTGATTAAAGGCTCTTTTCCTATGTCAAAAGTTTTAGTTTTCGAGGGTAATAAATACGTATGTTGAAAAAATGAAGATATTAGACAATTTTATGAATGCGCATGGTAAAGAATGTGATTAAAGGCTCTTTTCCTATGTCAAAAGTTTTAGTTTTCGAGGGTAATAGCTACGTATGTTGAAAAAAATGAAGATATTAGACTATTTTATGATTGCAAATGGTAAAGAATGTGATTAAAGGCTCTTTTCCTATGTCAAAAGTTTTAGTTTTCGAGGGTAATAGCTACGTATGTTGAAAAAATGAAGATATTAGACTATTTTATACTTGCAAATGGTAAAGAATGTGATTAAAGGCTCTTTTTCTATGTCAAAAGTTTTAGTTTTCGAGGGTAATAGCTACGTATGTTGAAAAAATGAAAATATTAGACTATTTTATGATTGTACATGGTAAAGAATGTGATTAAAGGCTCTTTTCCTATGTCAAAAGTTTTAGTTTTCGAGGGTAATAAATACGTATGTTGAAAAAATGAAGATATTAAACTATTTTATGATTGCAAATGGTAAAGAATGTGATTAAAGGCTCTTTTCCTATGTCAAAAGTTTTAATTTTTGAGGGTAATACCTACGTATGTTGAAAAAATGAAGATATTAGACTATTTTATGATTGCAATTGGTAAAGAATGTGATTAAAGGCTCTTTTTCTATGTCAAAAGTTTTAGTTTTCGAGGGTAATAGCTACGTATGTTGAAAAAAATGAAGATATTAGAGTATTTTATGATTGCACATGGTAAAGAATGTGTTTAAAGGCTCTTTTCCTATTTCAAAAGTTTTAGTTTTTTAGGTTAATAGCTACGTATGTTGAAAAAATGAAGATATTAGACTATTTTATGATTGCACATGGTAAAGAATGTGATTAAAGGCTCTTTTCCTATTTCAAAAGTTTTAGTTTTCGAGGGTAATAGCTACGTATGTTGAAAAAATGAAGACATTAGACTATTTTATGATTGAAAATGGTAAAGAATGTGATTAAAGGCTCTTTTCCTATGTCAAAAGTTTTAGTTTTCGAGGGTAATAGCTACGTATGTTGAGAAAATGAAGATATTAGACTATTTTATGATTGCAAATGGTAAAGAATGTGATTAAAGGCTCTTTTCCTATTTCAAAAGTTTTAGTTTTCGAGGGTAATAGCTACGTATGTTGAAAAAATGAAGATATTAGACTATTTTATGATTGCAAATGGTAAAGAATGTGATTAAAGGCTCTTTTCCTATTTCAAAAGTTTTGGTTTTTGAGGGTAATTGCTAAGTATGTTGAAAAAATGAAGATTTTAGACAATTTTATTATTGCACAGGGTAAAGAATGTGATTAAAGGCTCTTTTCCTATGTCAAAAGTTTTAGTTTTCGAGGGTAATATCTGCCTAGGTTGAAAAAATGAAGATATTAGACTATTTTATGATTGCAAATGGTAAAGAATGTGATTAAAGGCTCTTTTCCTATGTCAAAGTTTTAGTTTTCGAGGGTAATAAATACGTATGTTGAAAAAATGAAGATATTAGACTATTTTATGATTTCAAATGGTAAAGAATGTGATTAAAGGCTCTTTTCCTATGTCAAAAGTTTTAGTTTTTGAGGGTAATAGCTACGTATGTTGAAAAAGTGAAGATATTAGACTATTTTATGATTGCAATTGGTAAAGAATGTGATTAAAGGCTCTTTTCCTATGTCAAAAGTTTTAGTTTTCGAGGGTAATAAATACGTATGTGGAAAAAATGAAGATATTAGACTATTTTATGATTGCAAATGGTAAAGAATGTGATTAAAGGCTCTTTTCCTATGTCAAAAGTTTTAGTTTTTGAGGGTAATAGCTACGTGTGTTGAAAAAATGAAGATATTAGACTATTTTATGATTGCAATTGGTAAAGAATGTGATTAAAGGCTCTTTTTCTATGTCAAAAGTTTTAGTTTTCGAGGGTAATAGCTACGTATGTTGAAAAAACGAAGATATTAGAGTATTTTATGATTTCACATGGTAAAGAATGTGATTAAAGGCTCTTTTCCTATTTCAAAAGTTTTAGTTTTCGAGGGTAATAAATACGTATGTTGAAAAAATGAAGATATTAGACTATTTTATGATTGCAAATGGTAAAGAATGTGATTAAAGGCTCTTTTCCTATGTCAAAAGTTTTAGTTTTTGAGGGGTAATAGCTACGTATGTTGAAAAAGTGAAGATATTAGATTATTTTATGATTGCAATTGGTAAAGAATGTGATTAAAGGCTCTTTTCCTATGTCAAAAGTTTTAGTTTTCGAGGGTAATAAATACGTATGTGGAAAAAATGAAGATATTAGACTATTTTATGATTGCAAATGGTAAAAAATGTGATTAAAGGCTCTTTTCCTATGTCAAAAGTTTTAGTTTTTGAGGGTAATAGCTACGTATGTTGAAAAAATGAAGATATTAGACTATTTTATGATTGCAATTGGTACAGAATGTGATTAAAGGCTCTTTTTCTATGTCAAAAGTTTTAGTTTTCGAGGGTAATAGCTACGTATGTTGAAAAAACGAAGATATTAGAGTATTTTATGATTTCACATGGTAAAGAATGTGATTAAAGGCTCTTTTCCTATTTCAAAAGTTTTAGTTTTCGAGGGTAATAGCTACGTATGTTGAAAAAATGAAGATATTAGACTATTTTATGATTGCACATGGTAAAGAATGTGATTAAAGGCTCTTTTCCTATTTCAAAAGTTTTAGTTTTCGAGGGTAATAGCTACGTATGTTGAAAAAATGAAGACATTAGACTATTTTATGATTGAAAATGGTAAAGAATGTGATTAAAGGCTCTTTTCCTATGTCAAAAGTTTTAGTTTTCGAGGGTAATAGCTACGTATGTTGAAAAAATGAAGATATTAGACTATTTTATGATTGCAAATGGTAAAGAATGTGATTAAAGGCTCTTTTCCTATTTCAAAAGTTTTAGTTTTCGAGGGTAATAGCTACGTATGTTGAAAAAATGAAGATATTAGACTATTTTATGATTGCAAATGGTAAAGAATGTGATTAAAGGCTCTTTTCCTATTTCAAAAGTTTTAGTTTTCGAGGGTAATAGCTACGTATGTTGAAAAAATGAAGATTTTAGACAATTTTATGATTGCACATGGTAAAGAATGTGATTAAAGGCTCTTTTCCTATGTCAAAAGTTTTAGTTTTCGAGGGTAATATCTGCCTAGGTTGAAAAAATGAAATATTAGACTATTTTATGATTGCAAATGGTAAAGAATGTGATTAAAGGCTCTTTTCCTATGTCAAAGTTTTAGTTTTCGAGGGTAATAGGTACGTATGTTGAAAAAATGAAGATATTAGACTATTTTATGATTGCAAATGGTAAAGAATGTGATTAAAGGCTCTTTTCCTGTGTCAGAAGCTTTAGTTTTCGAGGGTAATAGCTACGTATGTTGAAAAAATGAAGATATTAGACGATTTTATGATTGCAAATGGTAAACAATGTGATTAAAGGCTCTTTTCCTATGTCAAAAGTTTTAGTTTTCGAGGGTAATAGCTACGTATGTTGAAAAAATGAAGATATTAGACTATTTTATGATTGCGCATGGTAAAGAATGTGATTAAAGGCTCTTTTCCTATGTCAAAAGTTTTAGTTTTCGAGGGTAATAGCTAAGTATGTTGAAAAAATGAAGATATTAGACTATTTTATGATTGTACATGGTAAAGAATGTGATTAAAGGCTCTTTTCCAATGTCAAAAGTTTTAGTTTTCGAGGGTAATAGCTACGTATGTTGAAAAAATGAAGATATTAGACTATTTTATGATTGCAAATGGTAAAGAATGTGATTAAAGGCTCTTTTCCTATTTCAAAAGTTTTAGTTTTCGAGGGTAAATGCTACGTATGTTGAAAAAATGAAGATATTAGACTATTTTATGATTGCAAATGGTAAAGAATGTGATTAAAGGCTCTTTTCCTATTTCAAAAGTTTTGGTTTTTGAGGGTAATTGCTAAGTATGTTGAAAAAATGAAGATTTTAGACAATTTTATGATTGCACATGGTAAAGAATGTGATTAAAGGCTCTTTTCCTATGTCAAAAGTTTTAGTTTTCGAGGGTAATATCTGCCTAGGTTGAAAAAATGAAGATATTAGACTATTTTATGATTGCACATGGTAAAGAATATGATTAAAGGCTCTTTTCCTATTTCAAAAGTTTTAGTTTTCGAGGGTAATAGCTACGTATGTTGAAAAAATGAAGACATTAGACTATTTTATGATTGAAAATGGTAACAATGTGATTAAAGGCTCTTTTCCTATGTCAAAAGTTTTAGTTTTCGAGGGTAATAGCTACGTATGTTGAAAAAATGAAGATATTAGACTATTTTATGATTGCAAATGGTAAAGAATGTGATTAAAGGCTCTTTTCCTATTTCAAAAGTTTTAGTTTTCGAGGGTAATATCTGCCTAGGTAGAAAAAATGAAAATATTAGACTATTTTATGATTGCAATTGGTAAAGAATGTGATTAAAGGCTCTTTTCCTATGTCAAAGTTTTAGTTTTCGAGGGTAATAGGTACGTATGTTGAAAAAATGAAGATATTAGACTATTTTATGATTGCAAATGGTAAAGAATGTGATTAAAGGCTCTTTTACTATGTCAGAAGTTTTAGTTTTCGAGGGTAATAGCTACGTATGTTGAAAAAATGAAGATATTAGACTATTTTATGATTGCACATGGTAAAGAATGTGATTAAAGGCTCTTTTCCTATTTAAAAAATTTTAGTTTTCGAGGGTAATAGCTAGGTCTGTTGAAAAAATGAAGATAATAGACTATTTTATGATCGCACATGCTAAAGAATGTGATTAAAGGCTCTTTTCCTATTTCAAAAGTTTTAGTTTTCGAGGGTAATAGCTACGTATGTTGAAAAAATGAAGATATTAGACAATTTTATGATTGCAAATGGTAAAGAATGTGATTAAAGGCTCTTTTCGTATGTCAAAAGTTTTAGTTTTCGAGGGTAATAGCTACGTATGTTGAAAAACTGAAGAAATTAGACTATTTTATGATTGCAAATGGTAACGAATGTGATTAAAGGCTCTTTTCCTATTTCAAAAGTTTTAATTTTCGAGGGTAATAGCTATGTCTGTGGAAAAAAATGAAGATATTAGACTTTTATGATTGCATATGGTAAAGAATGTGATTAAAGGTTCTTTTCCTATGTCAAAAGTTTTAGTTTTCGAGGTTAATAGCTGCGTATGTTGAAAAAATGAAGATATTAGACTATTTTATGATTGCAAATTGTAAAGAATGTGATTAAAGGCTCTTTTCCTATGTCAAAAGTTTTAGTTTTCGATGGTAATAGCTACGTATGTTGAAAAAATGAAGATATTAGACTATTTTATGATTGGACATGGTAAAGAATGTGATTAAAGGCTCTTTTACTATTTCAAAAGTTTTAGTTTTCGAGGGTAATAGCTATATCTGTTGAAAAAATGAAGATATTAGACTATTTTATGATCGCACATGCTAAAGAATGTGATTAAAGGCTCTTTTCCTATTTCAAAAGTTTTAGTTTTCGAGGGTAATAGCTACGTATGTTGAAAAAATGAAGATATTAGACAATTTTATGATTGCAAATGGTAAAGAATGTGATTAAAGGCTCTTTTCGTATGTCAAAAGTTTTAGTTTTCGAGGGTAATAGCTACGTATGTTGAAAAACTGAAGAAATTAGACTATTTTATGATTGCAAATGGTAACGAATGTGATTAAAGGCTCTTTTCCTATTTCAAAAGTTTTAATTTTCGAGGGTAATAGCTATGTCTGTGGAAAAAATGAAGATATTAGACTTTTTATGATTGCATATGGTAAAGAATGTGATTAAAGGTTCTTTTCCTATGTCAAAAGTTTTAGTTTTCGAGGGTAATAGCTGACGTATGTTGAAAAAATGAAGATATTAGACTATTTTATGATTGCACATTGTAAAGAAAGTGCTTAAAGGCTCTTTTCCTATTTCAAAAGTTTTAGTTTTCGAGGGTAATAGCTACGTATGTTGAAAAAATGAAGATATTAGACTATTTTATAATTGCAAATGGTAACGAATGTGATTAAAGGCTCTTTTCCTATGTCAAAAGTTTTAGTTTTCGAGGAGTAATAGCTACGTATGTTGGAAAAAATGAAGATATTAGACTATTTTATGATTGCAAATGTAAAGAATGTGATTAAAGGCTCTTTTCCTATGTCAAAAGTTTAGTTTTCGAGGGTAATAGCTACGTATGTTGAAAAATGAAGATATTAGACTATTTTATGATTGCACATGGTAAAGAATGTGATTAAAGGCTCTTTTCCTATGTCAAAAAGTCTTAGTTTTCGAGGGTAATAGCTACGTATGTTGAAAAAATGAAGATATTAGACTATTTTATGATTGCAAATGGTAAAGAATGTGAT
>NW_027065832.1:0-20544 GCF_032884065.1 Artemia franciscana | reverse complement strand
GTCTATCTACTATTTCTATGAGTCATATGCAAGACGTCATTTTAGAAAAGACTTTTTCACTATTCAATAAATAGATATCAATAGTAGATAGAACAGTGAAAGTTTGATTCTAGCTAGTCTATCTTACTATTTCTATGAGTCATATGCAAGACGTCATTTTAGAAAAGACTTTTTCACTATTCAATAAATAGATATCAATAGTAGATAGAACAGTGAAAGTTTGATTCTAGCTAGTCTATCTACTATTTCTATGAGTCATATGCAAGACGTCATTTTAGAAAAGACTTTTTCACTATTCAATAAATAAATATCAATAGTAGATAGAACAGTGAAAGTTTGATTCCAGCTAGTCTATCTACTATTTCTATGAGTCATATGCAAGACGTCATTTTAGAAAAGACTTTTTCACTATTCAATAAATAGATATCAATAGTAGATAGAACAGTGAAAGTTTGATTCTAGCTAGTCTATCTACTATTTCTATGAGTCATATGCAAGACGTCATTTTAGAAAAGACTTTTTCACTATTCAATAAATAGATATCAATAGTAGATAGAACAGTGAAAGTTTGATTCTAGCTAGTCTATCTACTATTTCTATGAGTCATATGCAAGACGTCATTTTAGAAAAGACTTTTTCACTATTCAATAAATAGATATCAATAGTAGATAGAACAGTGAAAGTTGATTCTAGCTAGTCTATCTACTATTTCTATGAGTCATATGCAAGACGTCATTTTAGAAAAGACTTTTTCACTATTCAATAAATAGATATCAATAGTAGATAGAACAGTGAAAGTTTGATTCTAGCTAGTCTATCTACTATTTCTATGAGTCATATGCAAGACGTCATTTTAGAAAAGACTTTTTCACTATTCAATAAATAGATATCAATAGTAGATAGAACAGTGAAAGTTTGATTCTAGCTAGTCTATCTACTATTTCTATGAGTCATATGCAAGACGTCATTTTAGAAAAGACTTTTTCACTATTCAATAAATAGATATCAATAGTAGATAGAACAGTGAAAGTTTGATTCTAGCTAGTCTATCTACTTTTTCTATGAGTCATATGCAAGACGTCATTTTAGAAAAGACTTTTTCACTATTCAATAAATAGATATCAATAGTAGATAGAACAGTGAAAGTTTGATTCTAGCTAGTCTATCTACTATTTCTATGAGTCATATGCAAGACGTCATTTTAGAAAAGACTTTTTCACTATTCAATAAATAGATAGAAAAGACTTTTTCACTATTCAATAAATAGATATCAATAGTAGATAGAACAGTGAAAGTTTGATTCTAGCTAGTCTATCTACTATTTCTATGAGTCATATGCAAGACGTCATTTTAGAAAAGACTTTTTCACTATTCAATAAATAGATATCAATAGTAGATAGAACAGTGAAAGTTTGATTCTAGCTAGTCTATCTACTATTTCTATGAGTCATATGCAAGACGTCATTTTAGAAAAGACTTTTCACTATTCAATAAAAAGATATCAATAGTAGATAGAACAGTGAAAGTTTGATTCTAGCTAGTCTATCTACTATTTCTATGAGTCATATGCAAGACCTCATTTTAGAAAAGACTTTTTCACTATTCAATAAATAGATATCAATAGTAGATAGAACAGTGAAAGTTTGATTCTAGCTAGTCTATCTACTATTTCTATGAGTCATATGCAAGACGTCATTTTAGAAAAGACTTTTTCACTATTCAATAAATAGATATCAATAGTAGATAGAACAGTGAAAGTTTGATTCTAGCTAGTCTATCTACTATTTCTATGAGTCATATGCAAGACGTCATTTTAGAAAAGACTTTTTCACTATTCAATAAATAGATATCAATAGTAGATAGAACAGTGAAAGTTTGATTCTAGCTAGTCTATCTACTATTTCTATGAGTCATATGCAAGACGTCATTTTAGAAAAGACTTTTTTCACTATTCAATAAATAGATATCAATAGTAGATAGAACAGTGAAAGTTTGATTCTAGCTAGTCTATCTACTATTTCTATTAGTCATATGCAAGACGTCATTTTAGAAAAGACTCTTTCACTATTCAATAAATAGATATCAATAGTAGATAGAACAGTGAAAGTTTGATTCTAGCTAGTCTATCTACTATTTCTATGAGTCATATGCAAGACGTCATTTTAGAAAAGACTTTTTCACTATTCAATAAATAGATATCAATAGTAGATAGAACAGTGAAAGTTTGATTCTAGCTAGTCTATCTACTATTTCTATGAGTCATATGCAAGACGTCATTTTAGAAAAGACTTTTCACTATTCAATAAATAGATATCAATAGTAGATAGAACAGTGAAAGTTTGATTCTAGCTAGTCTATCTACTATTTCTATGAGTCATATGCAAGACGTCATTTTAGAAAAGACTTTTTCACTATTCAATAAATAGATATCAATAGTAGATAGAACAGTGAAAGTTTGATTCCTAGCTAGTCTATCTACTATTTCTATGAGTCATATGCAAGACGTCATTTTAGAAAAGACTTTTTCACTATTCAATAAATAGATATCAATAGTAGATAGAACAGTGAAAGTTTGATTCTAGCTAGTCTATCTACTATTTCTATGAGTCATATGCAAGACGTCATTTTAGAAAAGACTTTTTCACTATTCAATAATAGATATCAATAGTAGATAGAACAGTGAAAGTTTGATTCTAGCTAGTCTATCTACTATTTCTATGTGTCATATGCAAGACGTCATTTTAGAAAAGACTTTTTCACTATTCAATAAATAGATATCAATAGTAGATAGAACAGTGAAAGTTTGATTCTAGCTAGTCTATCTACTATTTCTATGAGTCATATGCAAGACGTCATTTTAGAAAAGACTTTTTCACTATTCAATAAATAGATATCAATAGTAGATAGAACAGTGAAAGTTTGATTCTAGCTAGTCTATCTACTATTTCTATGAGTCATATGCAAGACGTCATTTTAGAAAAGACTTTTTCACTATTCAATAAATAGATATCAATAGTAGATAGAACAGTGAAAGTTTGATTCTAGCTAGTCTATCTACTATTTCTATGAGTCATATGCAAGACGTCATTTTAGAAAAGACTTTTTCACTATTCAATAAATAGATATCAATAGTAGATAGAACAGTGAAAGTTTGATTCTAGCTAGTCTATCTACTATTTCTATGAGTCATATGCAAGACGTCATTTTAGAAAAGACTTTTTCACTATTCAATAAATAGATATCAATAGTAGATAGAACAGTGAAAGTTTGATTCTAGCTAGTCTATCTACTATTTCTATGAGTCATATGCAAGACGTCATTTTAGAAAAGACTTTTTCACTATTCAATAAATAGATATCAATAGTAGATAGAACAGTGAAAGTTTGATTCTAGCTAGTCTATCTACTATTTCTATGAGTCATATGCAAGACGTCATTTTTAGAAAAGACTTTTTCACTATTCAATAAATAGATATCAATAGTAGATAGAACAGTGAAAGTTTGATTCTAGCTAGTCTATCTACTATTTCTATGAGTCATATGCAAGACGTCATTTTAGAAAAGACTTTTTCACTATTCAATAAATAGATATCAATAGTAGATAGAACAGTGAAAGTTTGATTCTAGCTAGTCTATCTACTATTTCTATGAGTCACTATGCAAGACGTCATTTTAGAAAAGACTTTTTCACTATTCAATAAATAGATATCAATAGTAGTTAGAACAGTGAAAGTTTGATTCTAGCTAGTCTATCTACTATTTCTATGAGTCATATGCAAGACGTCATTTTAGAAAAGACTTTTTCACTATTCAATAAATAGATATCAATAGTAGATAGAACAGTGAAAGTTTGATTCTAGCTAGTCTATCTACTATTTCTATGAGTCATATGCAAGACGTCATTTTAGAAAAGACTTTTTCACTATTCAATAAATAGATATCAATAGTAGATAGAACAGTGAAAGTTTGATTCTAGCTAGTCTATCTACTATTTCTATGAGTCATATGCAAGACGTCATTTTAGAAAGACTTTTTCACTATTCAATAAATAGATATCAATAGTAGATAGAACAGTGAAAGTTTGATTCTAGCTAGTCTATCTACTATTTCTATGAGTCATATGCAAGACGTCATTTTAGAAAAGACTTTTTCACTATTCAATAAATAGATATCAATAGTAGATAGAACAGTGAAAGTTTGATTCTAGCTAGTCTATCTACTATTTCTATGAGTCATATGCAAGACGTCATTTTAGAAAAGACTTTTTCCACTATTCAATAAATAGATATCAATAGTAGATAGAACAGTGAAAGTTTGATTCTAGCTAGTCTATCTACTATTTCTATGAGTCATATGCAAGACGTCATTTTAGAAAAGACTTTTTCACTATTCAATAAATAGATATCAATAGTAGATAGAACAGTGAAAGTTTGATTCTAGCTAGTCTATCTACTATTTCTATGAGTCATATGCAAGACGTCATTTTAGAAAAGACTTTTTCACTATTCAATAAATAGATATCAATAGTAGATAGAACAGTGAAAGTTTGATTCTTGCTAGTCTATCTACTATTTCTATGAGTCATATGCAAGACGTCATTTTAGAAAAGACTTTTTCACTATTCAATAAATAGATATCAATAGTAGATAGAACAGTGAAAGTTTGATTCTAGCTAGTCTATCTACTATTTCTATGAGTCATATGCAAGACGTCATTTTAGAAAAGACTTTTTCACTATTCAATAAATAGATATCAATAGTAGATAGAACAGTGAAAGTTTGATTCTAGCTAGTCTATCTACTATTTCTATGAGTCATATGCAAGACGTCATTTTAGAAAAGACTTTTTCACTATTCAATAAATAGATATCAATAGTAGATAGAACAGTGAAAGTTTGATTCTAGCTAGTCTATCTACTATTTCTATGAGTCATATGCAAGACGTCATTTTAGAAAAGACTTTTTCACTATTCAATAAATAGATATCAATAGTAGATAGAACAGTGAAAGTTTGATTCTAGCTAGTCTATCTACTATTTCTATGAGTCATATGCAAGACGTCATTTTAGAAAAGACTTTTTCACTATTCAATAAATAGATATCAATAGTAGATAGAACAGTGAAAGTTTGATTCTAGCTAGTCTATCTACTATTTCTATGAGTCATATGCAAGACGTCATTTTAGAAAAGACTTTTTCACTATTCAATAAATAGATATCAATAGTAGATAGAACAGTGAAAGTTTGATTCTAGCTAGTCTATCTACTATTTCTATGAGTCATATGCAAGACGTCATTTTAGAAAAGACTTTTTCACTATTCAATAAATAGATATCAATAGTAGATAGAACAGTGAAAGTTTGATTCTAGCTAGTCTATCTACTATTTCTATGAGTCATATGCAAGACGTCATTTTAGAAAAGGACTTTTTCACTATTCAATAAATAGATATCAATAGTAGATAGAACAGTGAAAGTTTGATTCTAGCTAGTCTATCTACTATTTCTATGAGTCATATGCAAGACGTCATTTTAGAAAAGACTTTTTCACTATTCAATAAATAGATATCAATAGTAGATAGAACAGTGAAAGTTTGATTCTAGCTAGTCTATCTACTATTTCTATGAGTCATATGCAAGACGTCATTTTAGAAAAGACTTTTTCACTATTCAATAAATAGATATCAATAGTAGATAGAACAGTGAAAGTTTGATTCTAGCTAGTCTATCTACTATTTCTATGAGTCATATGCAAGACGTCATTTTAGAAAAGACTTTTTCACTATTCAATAAATAGATATCAATAGTAGATAGAACAGTGAAAGTTTGATTCTAGCTAGTCTATCTACTATTTCTATGAGTCATATGCAAGACGTCATTTTAGAAAAGACTTTTTCACTATTCAATAAATAGATATCAATAGTAGATAGAACAGTGAAAGTTTGATTCTAGCTAGTCTATCTACTATTTCTATGAGTCATATGCAAGACGTCATTTTAGAAAAGACTTTTTCACTATTCAATAAATAGATATCAATAGTAGATAGAACAGTGAAAGTTTGATTCTAGCTAGTCTATCTACTATTTCTATGAGTCATATGCAAGACGTCATTTTAGAAAAGACTTTTTCACTATTCAATAAATAGATATCAATAGTAGATAGAACAGTGAAAGTTTGATTCTAGCTAGTCTATCTACTATTTCTATGAGTCATATGCAAGACGTCATTTTAGAAAAGACTTTTTCACTATTCAATAAATAGATATCAATAGTAGATAGAACAGTGAAAGTTTGATTCTAGCTAGTCTATCTACTATTTCTATGAGTCATATGCAAGACGTCATTTTAGAAAAGACTTTTTCACTATTCTATAAATAGATATCAATAGTAGATAGAACAGTGAAAGTTTGATTCTAGCTAGTCTATCTACTATTTCTATGAGTCATATGCAAGACGTCATTTTAGAAAAGACTTTTTCACTATTCAATAAATAGATATCAATAGTAGATAGAACAGTGAAAGTTTGATTCTAGCTAGTCTATCTACTATTTCTATGAGTCATATGCAAGACGTCATTTTAGAAAAGACTTTTTCACTATTCAATAAATAGATATCAATAGTAGATAGAACAGTGAAAGTTTGATTCTAGCTAGTCTATCTACTATTTCTATGAGTCATATGCAAGACGTCATTTTAGAAAAGACTTTTTCACTATTCAATAAATAGATATCAATAGTAGATAGAACAGTGAAAGTTTGATTCTAGCTAGTCTATCTACTATTTCTATGAGTCATATGCAAGACGTCATTTTAGAAAAGACTTTTTCACTATTCAATAAATAGATATCAATAGTAGATAGAACAGTGAAAGTTTGATTCTAGCTAGTCTATCTACTATTTCTATGAGTCATATGCAAGACGTCATTTTAGAAAAGACTTTTTCACTATTCAATAAATAGATATCAATAGTAGATAGAACAGTGAAAGTTTGATTCTAGCTAGTCTATCTACTATTTCTATGAGTCATATGCAAGACGTCATTTTAGAAAAGACTTTTTCACTATTCAATAAATAGATATCAATAGTAGATAGAACAGTGAAAGTTTGATTCTAGCTAGTCTATCTACTATTTCTATGAGTCATATGCAAGACGTCATTTTAGAAAAGACTTTTTCACTATTCAATAAATAGATATCAATAGTAGATAGAACAGTGAAAGTTTGATTCTAGCTAGTCTATCTACTATTTCTATGAGTCATATGCAAGACGTCATTTTAGAAAAGACTTTTTCACTATTCAATAAATAGATATCAATAGTAGATAGAACAGTGAAAGTTTGATTCTAGCTAGTCTATCTACTATTTCTATGAGTCATATGCAAGACGTCATTTTAGAAAAGACTTTTTCACTATTCAATAAATAGATATCAATAGTAGATAGAACAGTGAAGTTTGATTCTAGCTAGTCTATCTACTATTTCTATGAGTCATATGCAAGACGTCATTTTAGAAAAGACTTTTTCACTATTCAATAAATAGATATCAATAGTAGATAGAACAGTGAAAGTTTGATTCTAGCTAGTCTATCTACTATTTCTATGAGTCATATGCAAGACGTCATTTTAGAAAAGACTTTTTCACTATTCAATAAATAGATATCAATAGTAGATAGAACAGTGAAAGTTTGATTCTAGCTAGTCTATCTACTATTTCTATGAGTCATATGCAAGACGTCATTTTAGAAAAGACTTTTTCACTATTCAATAAATAGATATCAATAGTAGATAGAACAGTGAAAGTTTGATTCTAGCTAGTCTATCTACTATTTCTATGAGTCATATGCAAGACGTCATTTTAGAAAAGACTTTTTCACTATTCAATAAATAGATATCAATAGTAGATAGAACAGTGAAAGTTTGATTCTAGCTAGTCTATCTACTATTTCTATGAGTCATATGCAAGACGTCATTTTAGAAAAGACTTTTTCACTATTCAATAAATAGATATCAATAGTAGATAGAACAGTGAAAGTTTGATTCTAGCTAGTCTATCTACTATTTCTATGAGTCATATGCAAGACGTCATTTTAGAAAAGACTTTTTCACTATTCAATAAATAGATATTAATAGTAGATAGAACAGTGAAAGTTTGATTCTAGCTAGTCTATCTACTATTTCTATGAGTCATATGCAAGACGTCATTTTAGAAAAGACTTTTTCACTATTCAATAAATAGATATCAATAGTAGATAGAACAGTGAAAGTTTGATTCTAGCTAGTCTATCTACTATTTCTATGAGTCATATGCAAGAGGTCATTTTAGAAAAGACTTTTTCACTATTCAATAAATAGATATCAATAGTAGATAGAACAGTGAAAGTTTGATTCTAGCTAGTCTATCTACTATTTCTATGAGTCATATGCAAGACGTCATTTTAGAAAAGACTTTTTCACTATTCAATAAATAGATATCAATAGTAGATAGAACAGTGAAAGTTTGATTCTAGCTAGTCTATCTACTATTTTTATGAGTCATATGCAAGACGTCATTTTAGAAAAGACTTTTTCACTATTCAATAAATAGATATCAATAGTAGATAGAACAGTGAAAGTTTGATTCTAGCTAGTCTATCTACTATTTCTATGAGTCATATGCAAGACGTCATTTTAGAAAAGACTTTTTCACTATTCAATAAATAGATATCAATAGTAGATAGAACAGTGAAAGTTTGATTCTAGCTAGTCTATCTACTATTTCTATGAGTCATATGCAAGACGTCATTTTAGAAAAGACTTTTTCACTATTCAATAAATAGATATCAATAGTAGATAGAACAGTGAAAGTTTGATTCTAGCTAGTCTATCTACTATTTCTATGAGTCATATGCAAGACGTCATTTTAGAAAAGACTTTTTCACTATTCAATAAATAGATATCAATAGTAGATAGAACAGTGAAAGTTTGATTCTAGCTAGTCTATCTACTATTTCTATGAGTCATATGCAAGACGTCATTTTAGAAAAGACTTTTTCACTATTCAATAAATAGATATCAATAGTAGATAGAACAGTGAAAGTTTGATTCTAGCTAGTCTATCTACTATTTCTATGAGTCATATGCAAGACGTCATTTTAGAAAAGACTTTTTCACTATTCAATAAATAGATATCAATAGTAGATAGAACAGTGAAAGTTTGATTCTAGCTAGTCTATCTACTATTTCTATGAGTCATATGCAAGACGTCATTTTAGAAAAGACTTTTTCACTATTCAATAAATAGATATCAATAGTAGATAGAACAGTGAAAGTTTGATTCTAGCTAGTCTATCTACTATTTCTATGAGTCATATGCAAGACGTCATTTTAGAAAAGACTTTTTCACTATTCAATAAATAGATATCAATAGTAGATAGAACAGTGAAAGTTTGATTCTAGCTAGTCTATCTACTATTTCTATGAGTCATATGCAAGACGTCATTTTAGAAAAGACTTTTTCACTATTCAATAAATAGATATCAATAGTAGATAGAACAGTGAAAGTTTGATTCTAGCTAGTCTATCTACTATTTCTATGAGTCATATGCAAGACGTCATTTTAGAAAAGACTTTTTCACTATTCAATAAATAGATATCAATAGTAGATAGAACAGTGAAAGTTTGATTCTAGCTAGTCTATCTACTATTTCTATGAGTCATATGCAAGACGTCATTTTAGAAAAGACTTTTTCACTATTCAATAAATAGATATCAATAGTAGATAGAACAGTGAAAGTTTGATTCTAGCTAGTCTATCTACTATTTCTATGAGTCATATTCAAGACGTCATTTTAGAAAAGACTTTTTCACTATTCAATAAATAGATATCAATAGTAGATAGAACAGTGAAAGTTTGATTCTAGCTAGTCTATCTACTATTTCTATGAGTCATATGCAAGACGTCATTTTAGAAAAGACTTTTTCACTATTCAATAAATAGATATCAATAGTAGATTAGAACAGTGAAAGTTTGATTCTAGCTAGTCTATCTACTATTTCTATGAGTCATATGCAAGGACGTCATTTTAGAAAAGACTTTTTCACTATTCAATAAATAGATATCAATAGTAGATAGAACAGTGAAAGTTTGATTCTAGCTAGTCTATCTACTATTTCTATGAGTCATATGCAAGACGTCATTTTAGAAAAGACTTTTTCACTATTCAATAAATAGATATCAATAGTGGATAGAACAGTGAAAGTTTGATTCTAGCTAGTCTATCTACTATTTCTATGAGTCATATGCAAGACGTCATTTTAGAAAAGACTTTTTCACTATTCAATAAATAGATATCAATAGTAGATAGAACAGTGAAAGTTTGATTCTAGCTAGTCTATCTACTATTTCTATGAGTCATATGCAAGACGTCATTTTAGAAAAGACTTTTTCACTATTCAATAAATAGATATCAATAGTAGATAGAACAGTGAAAGTTTGATTCTAGCTAGTCTATCTACTATTTCTATGAGTCATATGCAAGACGTCATTTTAGAAAAGACTTTTTCACTATTCAATAAATAGATATCAATAGTAGATAGAACAGTGAAAGTTTGATTCTAGCTAGTCTATCTACTATTTCTATGAGTCATATGCAAGACGTCATTTTAGAAAAGACTTTTTCACTATTCAATAAATAGATATCAATTGTAGATAGAACAGTGAAAGTTTGATTCTAGCTAGTCTATCTACTATTTCTATGAGTCATATGCAAGAGGTCATTTTAGAAAAGACTTTTTCACTATTCAATAAATAGATATCAATAGTAGATAGAACAGTGAAAGTTTGATTCTAGCTAGTCTATCTACTATTTCTATGAGTCATAAGCAAGACGTCATTTTAGAAAAGAATTTTTCACTATTCAATAAATAGATATCAATAGTAGATAAAACAGCGAAAGTTTGATTCTAGCTAGTCTATCTACTATTTCTATGAGTCATATGCAAGACGTCATTTTAGAAAAGACTTTTTCACTATTCAATAAATAGATATCAATAGTAGATAGAACAGTGAAAGTTTGATTCTAGCTAGTCTTCACTGTTTCTAGTCTTCTATACTATTTCTATGAGTCATATGCAAGACGTCATTTTAGAAAAGACTTTTTCACTATTCAATAAATAGATATCAATAGTAGATAGAACAGTGAAAGTTTGATTCTAGCTAGTCTATCTACTATTTCTATGAGTCATATGCAAGACGTCATTTTAGAAAAGACTTTTTCACTATTCAATAAATAGATATCAATAGAAGATAGAACAGTGAAAGTTTGATTCTAGCTAGTCTATCTACTATTTCTATGAGTCATATGCAAGACGTCATTTTAGAAAAGACTTTTTCACTATTCAATAAATAGATATCAATAGTAGATAGAACAGTGAAAGTTTGATTCTAGCTAGTCTATCTACTATTTCTATGAGTCATATGCAAGACGTCATTTTAGAAAAGACTTTTTCACTATTCAATAAATAAATATCAATAGTAGATAGAACAGTGAAAGTTTGATTCTAGCTAGTCTATCTACTATTTCTATGAGTCATATGCAAGACGTCATTTTAGAAAAGACTTTTTCACTATTCAATAAATAGATATCAATAGTAGATAGAACAGTGAAAGTTTGATTCTAGCTAGTCTATCTACTATTTCTATGAGTCATATGCAAGAGGTCATTTTAGAAAAGACTTTTTCACTATTCAATAAATAGATATCAATAGTAGATAGAACAGTGAAAGTTTGATTCTAGCTAGTCTATCTACTATTTCTATGAGTCATATGCAAGACGTCATTTTAGAAAAGACTTTTTCACTATTCAATAAATAGATATCAATAGTAGATAGAACAGTGAAAGTTTGATTCTAGCTAGTCTATCTACTATTTCTATGAGTCATATGCAAGACGTCATTTTAGAAAAGACTTTTTCACTATTCAATAAATAGATATCACTAGTAGATAGAACAGTGAAAGTTTGATTCTAGCTAGTCTATCTACTATTTCTATGAGTCATATGCAAGACGTCATTTTAGAAAGACTTTTTCACTATTCAATAAATAGATATCAATAGTAGATAGAACAGTGAAAGTTTGATTCTAGCTAGTCTATCTACTATTTCTATGAGTCATATGCAAGACGTCATTTTAGAAAAGACTTTTTCACTATTCAATAAATAGATATCAATAGTAGATAGAACAGTGAAAGTTTGATTCTAGCTAGTCTATCTACTATTTCTATGAGTCATATGCAAGACGTCATTTTAGAAAAGACTTTTTCACTATTCAATAAATAAATATCAATAGTAGATAGAACAGTGAAAGTTTGATTCTAGCTAGTCTATCTACTATTTCTATGAGTCATATGCAAGACGTCATTTTAGAAAAGACTTTTTCACTATTCAATAAATAGATATCAATAGTAGATAGAACAGTGAAAGTTTGATTCTAGCTAGTCTATCTACTATTTCTATGAGTCATATGCAAGAGGTCATTTTAGAAAAGACTTTTTCACTATTCAATAAATAGATATCAATAGTAGATAGAACAGTGAAAGTTTGATTCTAGCTAGTCTATCTACTATTTCTATGAGTCATATGCAAGACGTCATTTTAGAAAAGACTTTTTCACTATTCAATAAATAGATATCAATAGTAGATAGAACAGTGAAAGTTTGATTCTAGCTAGTCTATCTACTATTTCTATGAGTCATATGCAAGACGTCATTTTAGAAAAGACTTTTTCACTATTCAATAAATAGATATCAATAGTAGATAGAACAGTGAAAGTTTGATTCTAGCTAGTCTATCTACTATTTCTATGAGTCATATGCAAGACGTCATTTTAGAAAAGACTTTTTCACTATTCAATAAATAGATATCAATAGTAGATAGAACAGTGAAAGTTTGATTCTAGCTAGTCTATCTACTATTTCTATGAGTCATATGCAAGACGTCATTTAAGAAAAGACTTTTTCACTATTCAATAAATAGATATCAATAGTAGATAGAACAGTGAAAGTTTGATTCTAGCTAGTCTATCTACTATTTCTATGAGTCATATGCAAGACGTCATTTTAGAAAAGACTTTTTCACTATTCAATAAATAGATATCAATAGTAGATAGAACAGTGAAAGTTTGATTCTAGCTAGTCTATCTACTATTTCTATGAGTCATATGCAAGACGTCATTTTAGAAAAGACTTTTTCACTATTCAATAAATAGATATCAATAGTAGATAGAACAGTGAAAGTTTGATTCTAGCTAGTCTATCTACTATTTCTATGAGTCATATGCAAGACGTCATTTTAGAAAAGACTTTTTCACTATTCAATAAATAGATATCAATAGTAGATAGAACAGTGAAAGTTTGATTCTAGCTAGTCTATCTACTATTTCTATGAGTCATATGCAAGACGTCATTTTAGAAAAGACTTTTTCACTATTCAATAAATAGATATCAATAGTAGATAGAACAGTGAAAGTTTGATTCTAGCTAGTCTATCTACTATTTCTATGAGTCATATGCAAGACGTCATTTTAGAAAAGACTTTTTCACTATTCAATAAATAGATATCAATAGTAGATAGAACAGTGAAAGTTTGATTCTAGCTAGTCTATATACTATTTCTATGAGTCATATGCAAGACGTCATTTTAGAAAAGACTTTTTCACTATTCAATAAATAGATATCAATAGTAGATAGAACAGTGAAAGTTTGATTCTAGCTAGTCTATCTACTATTTCTATGAGTCATATGCAAGACGTCATTTTAGAAAAGACTTTTTCACTATTCATAAATAGATATCAATAGTAGATAGAACAGTGAAAGTTTGATTCTAGCTAGTCTATCTACTATTTCTATGAGTCATATGCAAGACGTCATTTAAGAAAAGACTTTTTCACTATTCAATAAATAGATATCAATAGTAGATAGAACAGTGAAAGTTTGATTCTAGCTAGTCTATCTACTATTTCTATGAGTCATATTCAAGACGCCATTTTAGAAAAGACTTTTTCACTATTCAATAAATAGATATCAATAGTAGATAGAACAGTGAAAGTTTGATTCTAGCTAGTCTATCTACTATTTCTATGAGTCATATGCAAGACGTCAATTTAGAAAAGACTTTTTCACTATTCAATAAATAGATATCAATAGTAGATAGAACAGTGAAAGTTTGATTCTAGCTAGTCTATCTACTATTTCTATGAGTCATATGCAAGACGTCATTTTAGAAAAGACTTTTTCACTATTCAATAAATAGATATCAATAGTAGATAGAACAGTGAAAGTTTGATTCTAGCTAGTCTATCTACTATTTCTATGAGTCATATGCAAGACGTCATTTTAGAAAAGACTTTTTCACTATTCAATAAATAGATATCAATAGTAGATAGAACAGTGAAAGTTTGATTCTAGCTAGTCTATCTACTATTTCTATGAGTCATATGCAAGACGTCATTTTAGAAAAGACTTTTTCACTATTCAATAAATAGATATCAATAGTAGATAGAACAGTGAAAGTTTGATTCTAGCTAGTCTATCTACTATTTCTATGAGTCATATGCAAGACGTCATTTTAGAAAAGACTTTTTCACTATTCAATAAATAGATATCAATAGTAGATAGAACAGTGAAAGTTTGATTCTAGCTAGTCTATCTACTATTTTATGAGTCATATGCAAGACGTCATTTTAGAAAAGACTTTTTCACTATTCAATAAATAGATATCAATAGTAGATAAAACAGTGAAAGTTTGATTCTAGCTAGTCTATCTACTATTTCTATGAGTCATATGCAAGACGTCATTTTAGAAAAGACTTTTTCACTATTCAATAAATAGATATCAATAGTAGATAGAACAGTGAAAGTTTGATTCTAGCTAGTCTATCTACTATTTCTATGAGTCATATGCAAGACGTCATTTAAGAAAAGACTTTTTCACTATTCAATAAATAGATATCAATAGTAGATAGAACAGTGAAAGTTTGATTCTAGCTAGTCTATCTACTATTTCTATGAGTCATATTCAAGACGTCATTTTAGAAAAGACTTTTTCACTATTCAATAAATAGATATCAATAGTAGATAGAACAGTGAAAGTTTGATTCTAGCTAGTCTATCTACTATTTCTATGAGTCATATGCAAGACGTCATTTTAGAAAAGACTTTTTCACTATTCAATAAATAGATATCAATAGTAGATAGAACAGTGAAAGTTTGATTCTAGCTAGTCTATCTACTATTTCTATGAGTCATATGCAAGACGTCATTTTAGAAAAGACTTTTTCACTATTCAATAAATAGATATCAATAGTAGATAGAACAGTGAAAGTTTGATTCTAGCTAGTCTATCTACTATTTCTATGAGTCATATGCAAGACGTCATTTTAGAAAAGACTTTTTCACTATTCAATAAATAGATATCAATAGTAGATAGAACAGTGAAAGTTTGATTCTAGCTAGTCTATCTACTATTTCTATGAGTCATATGCAAGACGTCATTTTAGAAAAGACTTTTTCACTATTCAATAAATAGATATCAATACTAGATAGAACAGTGAAAGTTTGATTCTAGCTAGTCTATCTACTATTTCTATGAGTCATATGCAAGACGTCATTTTAGAAAAGACTTTTTCACTATTCAATAAATAGATATCAATTGTAGATAGAACAGTGAAAGTTTGATTCTAGCTAGTCTATCTACTATTTCTATGAGTCATATGCAAGACGTCATTTTAGAAAAGACTTTTTCACTATTCAATAAATAGATATCAATAGTAGATAGAACAGTGAAAGTTTGATTCTAGCTAGTCTATCTACTATTTCTATGAGTCATATGCAAGACGTCATTTTAGAAAAGACTTTTTCACTATTCAATAAATAGATATCAATAGTAGATAGAACAGTGAAAGTTGATTCTAGCTAGTCTATCTACTATTTCTATGAGTCATATGCAAGACGTCATTTTAGAAAAGACTTTTTCACTATTCAATAAATAGATATCAATAGTAGATAAAACAGCGAAAGTTTGATTCTAGCTAGTCTATCTACTATTTCTATGAGTCATATGCAAGACGTCATTTTAGAAAAGACTTTTTCACTATTCAATAAATAGATTTCAATAGTAGATAGAACAGTGAAAGTTTGATTCTAGCTAGTCTATCTACTATTTCTATGAGTCATATGCAAGACGTCATTTTAGAAAAGACTTTTTCACTATTCAATAAATAGATATCAATAGTAGATAGAACAGTGAAAGTTTGATTCTAGCTAGTCTATCTACTATTTCTATGAGTCATATGCAAGACGTCATTTTAGAAAAGACTTTTTCACTATTCAATAAATAGATATCAATAGTAGATAGAACAGTGAAAGTTTGATTCTAGCTAGTCTATCTACTATTTCTATGAGTCATATGCAAGACGTCATTTTAGAAAAGACTTTTTCACTATTCAATAAATAGATATCAATAGTAGATAGAACAGTGAAAGTTTGATTCTAGCTAGTCTATCTACTATTTCTATGAGTCATAAGCAAGACGTCATTTTAGAAAAGACTTTTTCACTATTCAATAAATAGATATCAATAGTAGATAAAACAGCGAAAGTTTGATTCTAGCTAGTCTATCTACTATTTCTATGAGTCATATGCAAGACGTCATTTTAGAAAAGACTTTTTCACTATTCAATAAATAGATATCAATAGTAGATAGAACAGTGAAAGTTTGATTCTAGCTAGTCTATCTACTATTTCTATGAGTCATATGCAAGACGTCATTTTAGAAAAGACTTTTTCAATATTCAATAAATAGATATCAATAGTAGATAGAACAGCGAAAGTTTGATTCTAGCTAGTCTATCTACTATTTCTATGAGTCATATGCAAGACGTCATTTTAGAAAAGACTTTTTCACTATTCAATAAATAGATATCAATAGTAGATAGAACAGTGAAAGTTTGATTCTAGCTAGTCTATCTACTATTTCTATGAGTCATATGCAAGACGTCATTTTAGAAAAGACTTTTTCACTATTCAATAAATAGATATCAATAGTAGATAGAACAGTGAAAGTTTGATTCTAGCTAGTCTATCTACTATTTCTATGAGTCATATGCAAGACGTCATTTTAAAAAAGACTTTTTCACTATTCAATAAATAGATATCAATAGTAGATAGAACAGTGAAAGTTTGATTCTAGCTAGTCTATCTACTATTTCTATGAGTCATATGCAAGACGTCATTTTAGAAAAGACTTTTTCACTATTCAATAAATAGATATCAATAGTAGATAGAACAGTGAAAGTTTGATTCTAGCTAGTCTATCTACTATTTCTATCAGTCATATGCAAGACGTCATTTTAGAAAAGACTTTTTCACTATTCAATAAATAGATATCAATAGTAGATAGAACAGTGAAAGTTTGATTCTAGCTAGTCTATCTACTATTTCTATGAGTCATATGCAAGACGTCATTTTAGAAAAGACTTTTTCACTATTCAATAAATAGATATCAATAGTAGATAGAACAGTGAAAGTTTGATTCTAGCTAGTCTATCTACTATTTCTATGAGTCATATGCAAGACGTCATTTTAGAAAAGACTTTTTCACTATTCAATAAATAGATATCAATAGTAGATAGAACAGTGAAAGTTTGATTCTAGCAAGTCTATCTACTATTTCTATGAGTCATATGCAAGACGTCATTTTAGAAAAGACTTTTTCACTATTCAATAAATAGATATCAATAGTAGATAGAACAGTGAAAGTTTGATTCTAGCTAGTCTATCTACTATTTCTATGAGTCATATGCAAGACGTCATTTTAGAAAAGACTTTTTCACTATTCAATAAATAGATATCAATAGTAGATAGAACAGTGAAAGTTTGATTCTAGCTAGTCTATCTACTATTTCTATGAGTCATATGCAAGACGTCATTTTAGAAAAGACTTTTTCACTATTCAATAAATAGATATCAATAGTAGATAGAACAGTGAAAGTTTGATTCTAGCTAGTCTATCTACTATTTCTATGAGTCATATGCAAGACGTCATTTTAGAAAAGACTTTTTCACTATTCAATAAATAGATATCAATAGTAGATAGAACAGTGAAAGTTTGATTCTAGCTAGTCTATCTACTATTTCTATGAGTCATATGCAAGACGTCATTTTATGACGTCTGATTCTAGCTGGTCTAGAATCAATAGATTAGAATTCTAGAACCATATGCAAGACGTCACATACGAACTAGTGCTATTCTATTGATTCTATTAGAATCAAACAGAAAGTTTGATTCTAGATTCAAATAGATTTGAATCTATTTATTGAATAGTGAAAAAGTCTTTTCTAAAATGACGTCTTGCATATGACTCATAGAAATAGTAGATAGACTAGCTAGAATCAATAGATTAGAATTCTAGAACCATATGCAAGACGTCACATACGAACTAGTGCTATTCTATTGATTCTATTAGAATCAAACAGAAAGTTTGATTCTAGATTCAAATAGATTTGAATCTATTTATTGAATAGTGAAAAAGTCTTTTCTAAAATGACGTCTTGCATATGACTCATAGAAATAGTAGATAGACTAGCTAGAATCAATAGATTAGAATTCTAGAACCATATGCAAGACGTCACATACGAACTAGTGCTATTCTATTGATTCTATTAGAATCAAACAGAAAGTTTGATTCTAGATTCAAATAGATTTGAATCTATTTATTGAATAGTGAAAAAGTCTTTTCTAAAATGACGTCTTGCATATGACTCATAGAAATAGTAGATAGACTAGCTAGAATCAAACTTTCACTGTTCTATCTACTATTGATTCTAGCTGGTCTAGAATCAATAGATTAGAATTCTAGAACCATGTGGAAGACGTCACATACGAACTAGTGCTATTCTATTGATTCTATTAGAATCAAACAGAAAGTTTGATTCTAGATTCAATTAGATTTGAATCTATTTATTGAATAGTGAAAAAGTCTTTTCTAAAATGACGTCTTGCATATGACTCATAGAAATAGTAGATAGACTAGCTAGAATCAATAGATTAGAATTCTAGAACCATATGCAAGACGTCACATACGAACTAGTGCTATTCTATTGATTATATTAGAATCAAACAGAAAGTTTGATTCTAGATTCAAATAGATTTGAATCTATTTATTGAATAGTGAAAAAGTCTTTTCTAAAATGACGTCTTGCATATGACTCATAGAAATAGTAGATAGACTAGCTAGAATCAAACTTTCACTGTTCTATCTACTTTTCTAGCTGGTCTAGAATCAATAGATTAGAATTCTAGAACCATATGCAAGACGTCACATACGAACTAGTGCTATTCTATTAATTCTATTAGAATCTAACATAAAGTTTGATTCGAGATTCAAATAGATTTGAATTTATTTATTGAATAGTGAAAAAGTCTTTTCTAAAATGACGTCTTGCATATGACTCATAGAAATAGTAGATAGACTAGCTAGAATCAAACTTTCACTGTTCTATCTACTATTGATTCTAGCTGGTCTAGAATCAATAGATTAGAATTCTAGAACCATATGCAAGACGTCACATACGAACTAGTGCTATTCTATTGATTCTATTAGAATCAAACAGAAAGTTTGATTCTAGATTCAAATAGATTTGAATCTATTTATTGAATAGTGAAAAAGTCTTTTCTAAAATGACGTCTTGCATATGACTCATAGAAATAGTAGATAGACTAGCTAGAATCAATAGATTAGAATTCTTTAACCATATGCAAGACGTCACATACGAACTAGTGCTATTCTATTGATTCTATTAGAATCAAACAGAAAGTTTGATTCTAGATTCAAATAGATTTGAATCTATTTATTGAATAGTGAAAAAGTCTTTTCTAAAATGACGTCTTGCATATGACTCATAGAAATAGTAGATAGACTAGCTAGAATCAAACTTTCACTGTTCTATCTACTAATGATTCTAGCTGGTCTAGAATCAATAGATTAGAATTCTAGAACCATATGCAAGACGTCACATACGAACTAGTGCTATTCTATTGATTCTATTAGAATCAAACAGAAAGTTTGATTCTAGATTCAAATAGATTTGAATCTATTTATTGAATAGTGAAAAAGTCTTTTCTAAAATGACGTCTTGCATATGACTCATAGAAATAGTAGATAGACTAGCTAGAATCAATAGATTAGAATTCTAGAACCATATGCAAGACGTCACATACGAACTAGTGCTATTCTATTGATTCTATTAGAATCAAACATAAAGTTTGATTCTAGATTCAAATAGATTATAATCTATTTATTGAATAGTGAAAAAGTCTTTTCTAAAATGACGTTTTGCATATGACTCATAGAAATAGTAGATAGACTAGCTAGAATCAAACTTTCACTGTTCTATCTACTATTGATTCTAGCTGGTCTAGAATCAATAGATTCGAATTCTAGAACCATATCACATACGAACTAGTGCTATTCTATTGATTCTATTAGAATCAAACAGAAAGTTTGATTCTAGATTCAAT
>NW_027065831.1:0-20545 GCF_032884065.1 Artemia franciscana | reverse complement strand
AAAATAGTCTAATATCTTCATTTTTTCAACATACGTAGCTATTACCCTCGAAAACTAAAACTTTTGACATAGGAAAAGAGCCTTTAATCACATTCTTTACCATTTGCAATCATAAAATAGTCTAATATCTTCATTTTTTCAACATACGTAGCTATTACCCTCGAAAACTAAAACTTTTGACATAGGAAAAGAGCCTTTAATCACATTCTTTACCATTTGCAATCATAAAATAGTCTAATATCTTCATTTTTTCAACATACGTAGCTATTACCCTCGAAAACTAAAACTTTTGACATAGGAAAAGAGCCTTTAATCACATTCTTTACCATTTGCAATCATAAAATAGTCTAATATCTTCATTTTTTCAACATACGTAGCTATTACCCTCGAAAACTAAAACTTTTGACATAGGAAAAGAGCCTTTAATCACATTCTTTACCATTTGCAATCATAAAATAGTCTAATATCTTCATTTTTTCAACATACGTAGCTATTACCCTCGAAAACTAAAACTTTTGACATAGGAAAAGAGCCTTTAATCACATTCTTTACCATTTGCAATCATAAAATAGTCTAATATCTTCATTTTTTCAACATACGTAGCTATTACCCTCGAAAACTAAAACTTTTGAAATAGGAAAAGAGCCTTTAATCACATTCTTTACCATTTGCAATCATAAAATAGTCTAATATCTTCATTTTTCCAACATACGTAGCTATTACCCTCGAAAACTAAAACTTTTGACATAGGAAAAGAGCCTTTAATCACATTCTTTACCATTGCAATCATAAAATAGTCTAATATCTTCATTTTTTCAACATACGTAGCTATTACCCTCGAAAACTAAAACTTTTGACATAGGAAAAGAGCCTTTAATCACATTCTTTACCATTTGCAATCATAAAATAGTCTAATATCTTCATTTTTTCAACATACGTAGCTATTACCCTCGAAAACTAAAACTTTTGACATAGGAAAAGAGCCTTTAATCACATTCTTTACCATTTGCAATCATAAAATAGTCTAATATCTTCATTTTTTCAACATACGTAGCTATTACCCTCGAAAACTAAAACTTTTGACATAGGAAAAGAGCCTTTAATCACATTCTTTACCATTTGCAATCATAAAATAGTCTAATATCTTCATTTTTTCAACATACGTAGCTATTACCCTCGAAAACTAAAACTTTTGACATAGGAAAAGAGCCTTTAATCACATTCTTTACCATTTGCAATCATAAAATAGTCTAATATCTTCATTTTTTCAACATACGTAGCTATTACCCTCGAAAACTAAAACTTTTGACATAGGAAAAGAGCCTTTAATCACATTCTTTACCATTTGCAATCATAAAATAGTCTAATATCTTCATTTTTTCAACATACGTAGCTATTACCCTCGAAAACTAAAACTTTTGACATAGGAAAAGAGCCTTTAATCACATTCTTTACCATGTGCAATCATAAAATAGTCTAATATCTTCATTTTTTCAACATACGTAGCTATTACCCTCGAAAACTAAAACTTTTGACATAGGAAAAGAGCCTTTAATCACATTCTTTACCATTTGCAATCATAAAATAGTCTAATATCTTCATTTTTTCAACATACGTAGCTATTACCCTCGAAAACTAAAACTTTTGACATAGGAAAAGAGCCTTTAATCACATTCTTTACCATTTGCAATCATAAAATAGTCTAATATCTTCATTTTTTCAACATACGTAGCTATTACCCTCGAAAACTAAAACTTTTGACATAGGAAAAGAGCCTTTAATCACATTCTTTACCATTTGCAATCATAAAATAGTCTAATATCTTCATTTTTTCAACATACGTAGCTATTACCCTCGAAAACTAAAACTTTTGACATAGGAAAAGAGCCTTTAATCACATTCTTTACCATTTGCAATCATAAAATAGTCTAATATCTTCATTTTTTCAACATACGTAGCTATTACCCTCGAAAACTAAAACTTTTGACATAGGAAAAGAGCCTTTAATCACATTCTTTACCATTTGCAATCATAAAATAGTCTAATATCTTCATTTTTCCAACATACGTAGCTATTACCCTCGAAAACTAAAACTTTTGACATAGGAAAAGAGCCTTTAATCACATTCTTTACCATTTGCAATCATAAAATAGTCTAATATCTTCATTTTTTCAACATACGTAGCTATTACCCTCGAAAACTAAAACTTTTGACATAGGAAAAGAGCCTTTAATCACATTCTTTACCATTTGCAATCATAAAATAGTCTAATATCTTCATTTTTTCAACATACGTAGCTATTACCCTCGAAAACTAAAACTTTTGACATAGGAAAAGAGCCTTTAATCACATTCTTTACCATTTGCAATCATAAAATAGTCTAATATCTTCATTTTTTCAACATACGTAGCTATTACCCTCGAAAACTAAAACTTTTGACATAGGAAAAGAGCCTTTAATCACATTCTTTACCATTTGCAATCATAAAATAGTCTAATATCTTCATTTTTTCAACATACGTAGCTATTACCCTCGAAAACTAAAACTTTTGACATAGGAAAAGAGCCTTTAATCACATTCTTTACCATTTGCAATCATAAAATAGTCTAATATCTTCATTTTTTCAACATACGTAGCTATTACCCTCGAAAACTAAAACTTTTGACATAGGAAAAGAGCCTTTAATCACATTCTTTACCATTTGCAATCATAAAATAGTCTAATATCTTCATTTTTTCAACATACGTAGCTATTACCCTCGAAAACTAAAACTTTTGACATAGGAAAAGAGCCTTTAATCACATTCTTTACCATTTGCAATCATAAAATAGTCTAATATCTTCATTTTTCCAACATACGTAGCTATTACCCTCGAAAACTAAAACTTTTGACATAGGAAAAGAGCCTTTAATCACATTCTTTACCATTTGCAATCATAAAATAGTCTAATATCTTCATTTTTTCAACATACGTAGCTATTACCCTCGAAAACTAAAACTTTTGACATAGGAAAAGAGCCTTTAATCACATTCTTTACCATTTGCAATCATAAAATAGTCTAATATCTTCATTTTTTCAACATACGTAGCTATTACCCTCGAAAACTAAAACTTTTGACATAGGAAAAGAGCCTTTAATCACATTCTTTACCATTTGCAATCATAAAATAGTCTAATATCTTCATTTTTTCAACATACGTAGCTATTACCCTCGAAAACTAAAACTTTTGACATAGGAAAAGAGCCTTTAATCACATTCTTTACCATTTGCAATCATAAAATAGTCTAATATCTTCATTTTTTCAACATACGTAGCTATTACCCTCGAAAACTAAAACTTTTGACATAGGAAAAGAGCCTTTAATCACATTCTTTACCATTTGCAATCATAAAATAGTCTAATATCTTCATTTTTTCAACATACGTAGCTATTACCCTCGAAAACTAAAACTTTTGACATAGGAAAAGAGCCTTTAATCACATTCTTTACCATTTGCAATCATAAAATAGTCTAATATCTTCATTTTTTCAACATACGTAGCTATTACCCTCGAAAACTAAAACTTTTGACATAGGAAAAGAGCCTTTAATCACATTCTTTACCATTTGCAATCATAAAATAGTCTAATATCTTCATTTTTTCAACATACGTAGCTATTACCCTCGAAAACTAAAACTTTTGAATAGGAAAAGAGCCTTTAATCACATTCTTTACCATTTGCAATCATAAAATAGTCTAATATCTTCATTTTTTCAACATACGTAGCTATTACCCTCGAAAACTAAAACTTTTGACATAGGAAAAGAGCCTTTAATCACATTCTTTACCATTTGCAATCATAAAATAGTCTAATATCTTCATTTTTTCAACATACGTAGCTATTACCCTCGAAAACTAAAACTTTTGACATAGGAAAAGAGCCTTTAATCACATTCTTTACCATTTGCAATCATAAAATAGTCTAATATCTTCATTTTTTCAACATACGTAGCTATTACCCTCGAAAACTAAAACTTTTGAAATAGGAAAAGAGCCTTTAATCACATTCTTTACCATTGCAATCATAAAATAGTCTAATATCTTCATTTTTTCAACATACGTAGCTATTACCCTCGAAAACTAAAACTTTTGACATAGGAAAAGAGCCTTTAATCACATTCTTTACCATTTGCAATCATAAAATAGTCTAATATCTTCATTTTTTCAACATACGTAGCTATTACCCTCGAAAACTAAAACTTTTGACATAGGAAAAGAGCCTTTAATCACATTCTTTACCATTTGCAATCATAAAATAGTCTAATATCTTCATTTTTTCAACATACGTAGCTATTACCCTCGAAAACTAAAACTTTTGACATAGGAAAAGAGCCTTTAATCACATTCTTTACCATTTGCAATCATAAAATAGTCTAATATCTTCATTTTTTCAACATACGTAGCTATTACCCTCGAAAACTAAAACTTTTGAATAGGAAAAGAGCCTTTAATCACATTCTTTACCATTGCAATCATAAAATAGTCTAATATCTTCATTTTTTCAACATACGTAGCTATTACCCTCGAAAACTAAAACTTTTGACATAGGAAAAGAGCCTTTAATCACATTCTTTACCATTTGCAATCATAAAATAGTCTAATATCTTCATTTTTTCAACATACGTAGCTATTACCCTCGAAAACTAAAACTTTTGACATAGGAAAAGAGCCTTTAATCACATTCTTTACCATTTGCAATCATAAAATAGTCTAATATCTTCATTTTTTCAACATACGTAGCTATTACCCTCGAAAACTAAAACTTTTGAAATAGGAAAAGAGCCTTTAATCACATTCTTTACCATTTGCAATCATAAAATAGTCTAATATCTTCATTTTTTCAACATACGTAGCTATTACCCTCGAAAACTAAAACTTTTGACATAGGAAAAGAGCCTTTAATCACATTCTTTACCATTTGCAATCATAAAATAGTCTAATATCTTCATTTTTTCAACATACGTAGCTATTACCCTCGAAAACTAAAACTTTTGACATAGGAAAAGAGCCTTTAATCACATTCTTTACCATTTGCAATCATAAAATAGTCTAATATCTTCATTTTTTCAACATACGTAGCTATTACCCTCGAAAACTAAAACTTTTGACATAGGAAAAGAGCCTTTAATCACATTCTTTACCATTTGCAATCATAAAATAGTCTAATATCTTCATTTTTCAACATACGTAGCTATTACCCTCGAAAACTAAAACTTTTGAAATAGGAAAAGAGCCTTTAAGCACATTCTTTACCATGTGCAATCATAAAATAGTCTAATATCTTCATTTTGCAACATACGTAGCTATTACCCTCGAAAACTAAAACTTTTGACATAGGAAAAGAGCCTTTAATCACATTCTTTACCATTTGCAATCATAAAATAGTCTAATATCTTCATTTTTTCAACATACGTAGCTATTACCCTCGAAAACTAAAACTTTTGACATAGGAAAAGAGCCTTTAATCACATTCTTTACCATTTGCAATCATAAAATAGTCTAATATCTTCATTTTTTCAACATACGTAGCTATTACCCTCGAAAACTAAAACTTTTGAATAGGAAAAGAGCCTTTAATCACATTCTTTACCATTGCAATCATAAAATAGTCTAATATCTTCATTTTTTCAACATACGTAGCTATTACCCTCGAAAACTAAAACTTTTGACATAGGAAAAGAGCCTTTAATCACATTCTTTACCATGTGCAATCATAAAATAGTCTAATATCTTCATTTTTTCAACATACGTAGCTATTACCCTCGAAAACTAAAACTTTTGACATAGGAAAAGAGCCTTTAATCACATTCTTTACCATTTGCAATCATAAAATAGTCTAATATCTTCATTTTTTCAACATACGTAGCTATTACCCTCGAAAACTAAAACTTTTGAAATAGGAAAAGAGCCTTTAAGCACATTCTTTACCATGTGCAATCATAAAATAGTCTAATATCTTCATTTTTCCAACATACGTAGCTATTACCCTCGAAAACTAAAACTTTTGACATAGGAAAAGAGCCTTTAATCACATTCTTTACCATTTGCAATCATAAAATAGTCTAATATCTTCATTTTTTCAACATACGTAGCTATTACCCTCGAAAACTAAAACTTTTGACATAGGAAAAGAGCCTTTAATCACATTCTTTACCATTTGCAATCATAAAATAGTCTAATATCTTCATTTTTTCAACATACGTAGCTATTACCCTCGAAAACTAAAACTTTTGACATAGGAAAAGAGCCTTTAATCACATTCTTTACCATGTGCAATCATAAAATAGTCTAATATCTTCATTTTTCCAACATACGTAGCTATTACCCTCGAAAACTAAAACTTTTGCCCTAGGAAAAGAGCCTTTAAGCACATTCTTTACCATGTGCAATCATAAAATAGTCTAATATCTTCATTTTTCCAACATACGTAGCTATTACCCTCGAAAACTAAAACTTTTGAAATAGGAAAAGAGCCTTTAATCACATTCTTTACCATTTGCAATCATAAAATAGTCTAATATCTTCATTTTTTCAACATACGTAGCTATTACCCTCGAAAACTAAAACTTTTGACATAGGAAAAGAGCCTTTAATCACATTCTTTACCATTTGCAATCATAAAATAGTCTAATATCTTCATTTTTTCAACATACGTAGCTATTACCCTCGAAAACTAAAACTTTTGAAATAGGAAAAGAGCCTTTAAGCACATTCTTTACCATGTGCAATCATAAAATAGTCTAATATCTTCATTTTTCCAACATACGTAGCTATTACCCTCGAAAACTAAAACTTTTGACATAGGAAAAGAGCCTTTAATCACATTCTTTACCATTTGCAATCATAAAATAGTCTAATATCTTCATTTTTTCAACATACGTAGCTATTACCCTCGAAAACTAAAACTTTTGACATAGGAAAAGAGCCTTTAATCACATTCTTTACCATTTGCAATCATAAAATAGTCTAATATCTTCATTTTTTCAACATACGTAGCTATTACCCTCGAAAACTAAAACTTTTGACATAGGAAAAGAGCCTTTAATCACATTCTTTACCATGTGCAATCATAAAATAGTCTAATATCTTCATTTTTCCAACATACGTAGCTATTACCCTCGAAAACTAAAACTTTTGCCCTAGGAAAAGAGCCTTTAAGCACATTCTTTACCATGTGCAATCATAAAATAGTCTAATATCTTCATTTTTCCAACATACGTAGCTATTACCCTCGAAAACTAAAACTTTTGAAATAGGAAAAGAGCCTTTAATCACATTCTTTACCATTTGCAATCATAAAATAGTCTAATATCTTCATTTTTTCAACATACGTAGCTATTACCCTCGAAAACTAAAACTTTTGACATAGGAAAAGAGCCTTTAATCACATTCTTTACCATTTGCAATCATAAAATAGTCTAATATCTTCATTTTTTCAACATACGTAGCTATTACCCTCGAAAACTAAAACTTTTGAAATAGGAAAAGAGCCTTTAATCACATTCTTTACCATTTGCAATCATAAAATAGTCTAATATCTTCATTTTTTCAACATACGTAGCTATTACCCTCGAAAACTAAAACTTTTGACATAGGAAAAGAGCCTTTAATCACATTCTTTACCATTTGCAATCATAAAATAGTCTAATATCTTCATTTTTCAACATACGTAGCTATTACCCTCGAAAACTAAAACTTTTGACATAGGAAAAGAGCCTTTAATCACATTCTTTACCATTTGCAATCATAAAATAGTCTAATATCTTCATTTTTTCAACATACGTAGCTATTACCCTCGAAAACTAAAACTTTTGACATAGGAAAAGAGCCTTTAATCACATTCTTTACCATGTGCAATCATAAAATAGTCTAATATCTTCATTTTTCCAACATACGTAGCTATTACCCTCGAAAACTAAAACTTTTGAATAGGAAAAGAGCCTTTAATCACATTCTTTACCATTTGCAATCATAAAATAGTCTAATATCTTCATTTTTTCAACATACGTAGCTATTACCCTCGAAAACTAAAACTTTTGAAATAGGAAAAGAGCCTTTAATCACATTCTTTACCATGTGCAATCATAAAATAGTCTAATATCTTCATTTTTTCAACATACGTAGCTATTACCCTCGAAAACTAAAACTTTTGACATAGGAAAAGAGCCTTTAATCACATTCTTTACCATTTGCAATCATAAAATAGTCTAATATCTTCATTTTTTCAACATACGTAGCTATTACCCTCGAAAACTAAAACTTTTGAAATAGGAAAAGAGCCTTTAATCACATTCTTTACCATTTGCAATCATAAAATAGTCTAATATCTTCATTTTTTCAACATACGTAGCTATTACCCTCGAAAACTAAAACTTTTGACATAGGAAAAGAGCCTTTAATCACATTCTTTACCATGTGCAATCATAAAATAGTCTAATATCTTCATTTTTTCAACATACGTAGCTATTACCCTCGAAAACTAAAACTTTTGAAATAGGAAAAGAGCCTTTAATCACATTCTTTACCATTTGCAATCATAAAATAGTCTAATATCTTCATTTTTTCAACATACGTAGCTATTACCCTCGAAAACTAAAACTTTTGACATAGGAAAAGAGCCTTTAATCACATTCTTTACCATTTGCAATCATAAAATAGTCTAATATCTTCATTTTTTCCAACATACGTAGCTATTACCCTCGAAAACTAAAACTTTTGAAATAGGAAAAGAGCCTTTAATCACATTCTTTACCATTTGCAATCATAAAATAGTCTAATATCTTCATTTTTTCAACATACGTAGCTATTACCCTCGAAAACTAAAACTTTTGACATAGGAAAAGAGCCTTTAATCACATTCTTTACCATTTGCAATCATAAAATAGTCTAATATCTTCATTTTTCAACATACGTAGCTATTACCCTCGAAAACTAAAACTTTTGACATAGGAAAAGAGCCTTTAATCACATTCTTTACCATTGCAATCATAAAATAGTCTAATATCTTCATTTTTTCAACATACGTAGCTATTACCCTCGAAAACTAAAACTTTTGACATAGGAAAAGAGCCTTTAATCACATTCTTTACCATGTGCAATCATAAAATAGTCTAATATCTTCATTTTTTCAACATACGTAGCTATTACCCTCGAAAACTAAAACTTTTGACATAGGAAAAGAGCCTTTAATCACATTCTTTACCATTTGCAATCATAAAATAGTCTAATATCTTCATTTTTTCAACATACGTAGCTATTACCCTCGAAAACTAAAACTTTTGAAATAGGAAAAGAGCCTTTAATCACATTCTTTACCATTTGCAATCATAAAATAGTCTAATATCTTCATTTTTTCAACATACGTAGCTATTACCCTCGAAAACTAAAACTTTTGAAATAGGAAAAGAGCCTTTAATCACATTCTTTACCATTTGCAATCATAAAATAGTCTAATATCTTCATTTTTTCAACATACGTAGCTATTACCCTCGAAAACTAAAACTTTTGAAATAGGAAAAGAGCCTTTAATCACATTCTTTACCATTTGCAATCATAAAATAGTCTAATATCTTCATTTTTTCAACATACGTAGCTATTACCCTCGAAAACTAAAACTTTTGAATAGGAAAAGAGCCTTTAATCACATTCTTTACCATTTGCAATCATAAAATAGTCTAATATCTTCATTTTTCAACATACGTAGCTATTACCCTCGAAAACTAAAACTTTTGACATAGGAAAAGAGCCTTTAATCACATTCTTTACCATGTGCAATCATAAAATAGTCTAATATCTTCATTTTTTCAACATACGTAGCTATTACCCTCGAAAACTAAAACTTTTGAATAGGAAAAGAGCCTTTAATCACATTCTTTACCATGTGCAATCATAAAATAGTCTAATATCTTCATTTTTTCAACATACGTAGCTATTACCCTCGAAAACTAAAACTTTTGACATAGGAAAAGAGCCTTTAATCACATTCTTTACCATTTGCAATCATAAAATAGTCTAATATCTTCATTTTTTCAACATACGTAGCTATTACCCTCGAAAACTAAAACTTTTGACATAGGAAAAGAGCCTTTAATCACATTCTTTACCATTTGTGCAATCATAAAATAGTCTAATATCTTCATTTTTTCAACATACGTAGCTATTACCCTCGAAAACTAAAACTTTTGACATAGGAAAAGAGCCTTTAATCACATTCTTTACCATTTGCAATCATAAAATAGTCTAATATCTTCATTTTTTCAACATACGTAGCTATTACCCTCGAAAACTAAAACTTTTGACATAGGAAAAGAGCCTTTAATCACATTCTTTACCATTGCAATCATAAAATAGTCTAATATCTTCATTTTTTCAACATACGTAGCTATTACCCTCGAAAACTAAAACTTTTGACATAGGAAAAGAGCCTTTAATCACATTCTTTACCATTTGCAATCATAAAATAGTCTAATATCTTCATTTTTTCAACATACGTAGCTATTACCCTCGAAAACTAAAACTTTTGACATAGGAAAAGAGCCTTTAATCACATTCTTTACCATTTGCAATCATAAAATAGTCTAATATCTTCATTTTTTCAACATACGTAGCTATTACCCTCGAAAACTAAAACTTTTGACATAGGAAAAGAGCCTTTAATCACATTCTTTACCATTTGCAATCATAAAATAGTCTAATATCTTCATTTTTTCAACATACGTAGCTATTACCCTCGAAAACTAAAACTTTTGACATAGGAAAAGAGCCTTTAATCACATTCTTTACCATTTGCAATCATAAAATAGTCTAATATCTTCATTTTTTCAACATACGTAGCTATTACCCTCGAAAACTAAAACTTTTGACATAGGAAAAGAGCCTTTAATCACATTCTTTACCATTTGCAATCATAAAATAGTCTAATATCTTCATTTTTTCAACATACGTAGCTATTACCCTCGAAAACTAAAACTTTTGACATAGGAAAAGAGCCTTTAATCACATTCTTTACCATTTGCAATCATAAAATAGTCTAATATCTTCATTTTTTCAACATACGTAGCTATTACCCTCGAAAACTAAAACTTTTGACATAGGAAAAGAGCCTTTAATCACATTCTTTACCATGTGCAATCATAAAATAGTCTAATATCTTCATTTTTTCAACATACGTAGCTATTACCCTCGAAAACTAAAACTTTTGACATAGGAAAAGAGCCTTTAATCACATTCTTTACCATTTGCAATCATAAAATAGTCTAATATCTTCATTTTTTCAACATACGTAGCTATTACCCTCGAAAACTAAAACTTTTGACATAGGAAAAGAGCCTTTAATCACATTCTTTACCATTTGCAATCATAAAATAGTCTAATATCTTCATTTTTCAACATACGTAGCTATTACCCTCGAAAACTAAAACTTTTGACATAGGAAAAGAGCCTTTAATCACATTCTTTACCATTTGCAATCATAAAATAGTCTAATATCTTCATTTTTTCAACATACGTAGCTATTACCCTCGAAAACTAAAACTTTTGACATAGGAAAAGAGCCTTTAATCACATTCTTTACCATTTGCAATCATAAAATAGTCTAATATCTTCATTTTTTCAACATACGTAGCTATTACCCTCGAAAACTAAAACTTTTGACATAGGAAAAGAGCCTTTAATCACATTCTTTACCATTTGCAATCATAAAATAGTCTAATATCTTCATTTTTTCAACATACGTAGCTATTACCCTCGAAAACTAAAACTTTTGACATAGGAAAAGAGCCTTTAATCACATTCTTTACCATTTGCAATCATAAAATAGTCTAATATCTTCATTTTTTCAACATACGTAGCTATTACCCTCGAAAACTAAAACTTTTGACATAGGAAAAGAGCCTTTAATCACATTCTTTACCATTTGCAATCATAAAATAGTCTAATATCTTCATTTTTTCAACATACGTAGCTATTACCCTCGAAAACTAAAACTTTTGACATAGGAAAAGAGCCTTTAATCACATTCTTTACCATTTGCAATCATAAAATAGTCTAATATCTTCATTTTTTCAACATACGTAGCTATTACCCTCGAAAACTAAAACTTTTGACATAGGAAAAGAGCCTTTAATCACATTCTTTACCATTTGCAATCATAAAATAGTCTAATATCTTCATTTTTTCAACATACGTAGCTATTACCCTCGAAAACTAAAACTTTTGACATAGGAAAAGAGCCTTTAATCACATTCTTTACCATTTGCAATCATAAAATAGTCTAATATCTTCATTTTTTCAACATACGTAGCTATTACCCTCGAAAACTAAAACTTTTGACATAGGAAAAGAGCCTTTAATCACATTCTTTACCATTTGCAATCATAAAATAGTCTAATATCTTCATTTTTTCAACATACGTAGCTATTACCCTCGAAAACTAAAACTTTTGACATAGGAAAAGAGCCTTTAATCACATTCTTTACCATTTGCAATCATAAAATAGTCTAATATCTTCATTTTTTCAACATACGTAGCTATTACCCTCGAAAACTAAAACTTTTGACATAGGAAAAGAGCCTTTAATCACATTCTTTACCATTTGCAATCATAAAATAGTCTAATATCTTCATTTTTTCAACATACGTAGCTATTACCCTCGAAAACTAAAACTTTTGACATAGGAAAAGAGCCTTTAATCACATTCTTTACCATTTGCAATCATAAAATAGTCTAATATCTTCATTTTTTCAACATACGTAGCTATTACCCTCGAAAACTAAAACTTTTGACATAGGAAAAGAGCCTTTAATCACATTCTTTACCATTTGCAATCATAAAATAGTCTAATATCTTCATTTTTTCAACATACGTAGCTATTACCCTCGAAAACTAAAACTTTTGACATAGGAAAAGAGCCTTTAATCACATTCTTTACCATTTGCAATCATAAAATAGTCTAATATCTTCATTTTTTCAACATACGTAGCTATTACCCTCGAAAACTAAAACTTTTGACATAGGAAAAGAGCCTTTAATCACATTCTTTACCATGTGCAATCATAAAATAGTCTAATATCTTCATTTTTCCAACATACGTAGCTATTACCCTCGAAAACTAAAACTTTTGACATAGGAAAAGAGCCTTTAATCACATTCTTTACCATTTGCAATCATAAAATAGTCTAATATCTTCATTTTTTCAACATACGTAGCTATTACCCTCGAAAACTAAAACTTTTGACATAGGAAAAGAGCCTTTAATCACATTCTTTACCATTTGCAATCATAAAATAGTCTAATATCTTCATTTTTTCAACATACGTAGCTATTACCCTCGAAAACTAAAACTTTTGACATAGGAAAAGAGCCTTTAATCACATTCTTTACCATTTGCAATCATAAAATAGTCTAATATCTTCATTTTTTCAACATACGTAGCTATTACCCTCGAAAACTAAAACTTTTGACATAGGAAAAGAGCCTTTAATCACATTCTTTACCATTTGCAATCATAAAATAGTCTAATATCTTCATTTTTTCAACATACGTAGCTATTACCCTCGAAAACTAAAACTTTTGAAATAGGAAAAGAGCCTTTAATCACATTCTTTACCATTTGCAATCATAAAATAGTCTAATATCTTCATTTTTTCAACATACGTAGCTATTACCCTCGAAAACTAAAACTTTTGACATAGGAAAAGAGCCTTTAATCACATTCTTTACCATTTGCAATCATAAAATAGTCTAATATCTTCATTTTTTCAACATACGTAGCTATTACCCTCGAAAACTAAAACTTTTGACATAGGAAAAGAGCCTTTAATCACATTCTTTACCATTTGCAATCATAAAATAGTCTAATATCTTCATTTTTCCAACATACGTAGCTATTACCCTCGAAAACTAAAACTTTTGACATAGGAAAAGAGCCTTTAATCACATTCTTTACCATTTGCAATCATAAAATAGTCTAATATCTTCATTTTTTCAACATACGTAGCTATTACCCTCGAAAACTAAAACTTTTGAAATAGGAAAAGAGCCTTTAATCACATTCTTTACCATTTGCAATCATAAAATAGTCTAATATCTTCATTTTTTCAACATACGTAGCTATTACCCTCGAAAACTAAAACTTTTGACATAGGAAAAGAGCCTTTAATCACATTCTTTACCATGTGCAATCATAAAATAGTCTAATATCTTCATTTTTTCAACATACGTAGCTATTACCCTCGAAAACTAAAACTTTTGAAATAGGAAAAGAGCCTTTAAGCACATTCTTTACCATGTGCAATCATAAAATAGTCTAATATCTTCATTTTTTCAACATACGTAGCTATTACCCTCGAAAACTAAAACTTTTGAAATAGGAAAAGAGCCTTTAATCACATTCTTTACCATTTGCAATCATAAAATAGTCTAATATCTTCATTTTTTCAACATACGTAGCTATTACCCTCGAAAACTAAAACTTTTGCCATAGGAAAAGAGCCTTTAAGCACATTCTTTACCATGTGCAATCATAAAATAGTCTAATATCTTCATTTTTTCAACATACGTAGCTATTACCCTCGAAAACTAAAACTTTTGACATAGGAAAAGAGCCTTTAATCACATTCTTTACCATTTGCAATCATAAAATAGTCTAATATCTTCATTTTTTCAACATACGTAGCTATTACCCTCGAAAACTAAAACTTTTGACATAGGAAAAGAGCCTTTAATCACATTCTTTACCATTGCAATCATAAAATAGTCTAATATCTTCATTTTTCAACATACGTAGCTATTACCCTCGAAAACTAAAACTTTTGACATAGGAAAAGAGCCTTTAATCACATTCTTTACCATGTGCAATCATAAAATAGTCTAATATCTTCATTTTTTCAACATACGTAGCTATTACCCTCGAAAACTAAAACTTTTGACATAGGAAAAGAGCCTTTAATCACATTCTTTACCATTTGCAATCATAAAATAGTCTAATATCTTCATTTTTTCAACATACGTAGCTATTACCCTCGAAAACTAAAACTTTTGAAATAGGAAAAGAGCCTTTAAGCACATTCTTTACCATGTGCAATCATAAAATAGTCTAATATCTTCATTTTTTCAACATACGTAGCTATTACCCTCGAAAACTAAAACTTTTGACATAGGAAAAGAGCCTTTAATCACATTCTTTACCATTTGCAATCATAAAATAGTCTAATATCTTCATTTTTTCAACATACGTAGCTATTACCCTCGAAAACTAAAACTTTTGACATAGGAAAAGAGCCTTTAAGCACATTCTTTACCATGTGCAATCATAAAATAGTCTAATATCTTCATTTTTCCAACATACGTAGCTATTACCCTCGAAAACTAAAACTTTTGACATAGGAAAAGAGCCTTTAATCACATTCTTTACCATTTGCAATCATAAAATAGTCTAATATCTTCATTTTTTCAACATACGTAGCTATTACCCTCGAAAACTAAAACTTTTGACATAGGAAAAGAGCCTTTAATCACATTCTTTACCATTGCAATCATAAAATAGTCTAATATCTTCATTTTTTCAACATACGTAGCTATTACCCTCGAAAACTAAAACTTTTGAAATAGGAAAAGAGCCTTTAATCACATTCTTTACCATTTGCAATCATAAAATAGTCTAATATCTTCATTTTTTCAACATACGTAGCTATTACCCTCGAAAACTAAAACTTTTGACATAGGAAAAGAGCCTTTAATCACATTCTTTACCATGCAATCATAAAATAGTCTAATATCTTCATTTTTCCAACATACGTAGCTATTACCCTCGAAAACTAAAACTTTTGAAATAGGAAAAGAGCCTTTAATCACATTCTTTACCATGTGCAATCATAAAATAGTCTAATATCTTCATTTTTTCAACATACGTAGCTATTACCCTCGAAAACTAAAACTTTTGACATAGGAAAAGAGCCTTTAATCACATTCTTTACCATTTGCAATCATAAAATAGTCTAATATCTTCATTTTTTCAACATACGTAGCTATTACCCTCGAAAACTAAAACTTTTGACATAGGAAAAGAGCCTTTAATCACATTCTTTACCATGTGCAATCATAAAATAGTCTAATATCTTCATTTTTCCAACATACGTAGCTATTACCCTCGAAAACTAAAACTTTTGAATAGGAAAAGAGCCTTTAATCACATTCTTTACCATGTGCAATCATAAAATAGTCTAATATCTTCATTTTTTCAACATACGTAGCTATTACCCTCGAAAACTAAAACTTTTGACATAGGAAAAGAGCCTTTAATCACATTCGTTACCATTTGCAATTATAAAATAGTCTAATATCTTCATTTTTCAACATACGTAGCTATTACCCTCGAAAACTAAAACTTTTGACATAGGAAAAGAGCCTTTAATCACATTCTTTACCATTTGCAATCATAAAATAGTCTAATATCTTCATTTTTTCAACATACGTAGCTATTACCCTCGAAAACTAAAACTTTTGACATAGGAAAAGAGCCTTTAATCACATTCTTTACCATGCAATCATAAAATAGTCTAATATCTTCATTTTTCCAACATACGTAGCTATTACCCTCGAAAACTAAAACTTTTGACATAGGAAAAGAGCCTTTAATCACATTCTTTACCATTTGCAATCATAAAATAGTCTAATATCTTCATTTTTTCAACATACGTAGCTATTACCCTCGAAAACTAAAACTTTTGAAATAGGAAAAGAGCCTTTAATCACATTCTTTACCATGTGCAATCATAAAATAGTCTAATATCTTCATTTTTTCAACATACGTAGCTATTACCCTCGAAAACTAAAACTTTTGACATAGGAAAAGAGCCTTTAATCACATTCTTTACCATGTGCAATCATAAAATAGTCTAATATCTTCATTTTTCCAACATACGTAGCTATTACCCTCGAAAACTAAAACTTTTGACATAGGAAAAGAGCCTTTAATCACATTCTTTACCATTGCAATCATAAAATAGTCTAATATCTTCATTTTTTCAACATACGTAGCTATTACCCTCGAAAACTAAAACTTTTGACATAGGAAAAGAGCCTTTAATCACATTCTTTACCATGTGCAATCATAAAATAGTCTAATATCTTCATTTTTCCAACATACGTAGCTATTACCCTCGAAAACTAAAACTTTTGAATAGGAAAAGAGCCTTTAATCACATTCTTTACCATGTGCAATCATAAAATAGTCTAATATCTTCATTTTTTCAACATACGTAGCTATTACCCTCGAAAACTAAAACTTTTGACATAGGAAAAGAGCCTTTAATCACATTCTTTACCATTTGCAATTCATAAAATAGTCTAATATCTTCATTTTTTCAACATACGTAGCTATTACCCTCGAAAACTAAAACTTTTGACATAGGAAAAGAGCCTTTAATCACATTCTTTACCATTTGCAATCATAAAATAGTCTAATATCTTCATTTTTTCAACATACGTAGCTATTACCCTCGAAAACTAAAACTTTTGACATAGGAAAAGAGCCTTTAATCACATTCTTTACCATTTGCAATCATAAAATAGTCTAATATCTTCATTTTTTCAACATACGTAGCTATTACCCTCGAAAACTAAAACTTTTGACATAGGAAAAGAGCCTTTAATCACATTCTTTACCATTTGCAATCATAAAATAGTCTAATATCTTCATTTTTCCAACATACGTAGCTATTACCCTCGAAAACTAAAACTTTTGACATAGGAAAAGAGCCTTTAATCACATTCTTTACCATTTGCAATCATAAAATAGTCTAATATCTTCATTTTTCCAACATACGTAGCTATTACCCTCGAAAACTAAAACTTTTGACATAGGAAAAGAGCCTTTAATCACATTCTTTACCATGTGCAATCATAAAATAGTCTAATATCTTCATTTTTCCAACATACGTAGCTATTACCCTCGAAAACTAAAACTTTTGACATAGGAAAAGAGCCTTTAATCACATTCTTTACCATGTGCAATCATAAAATAGTCTAATATCTTCATTTTTCCAACATACGTAGCTATTACCCTCGAAAACTAAAACTTTTGAAATAGGAAAAGAGCCTTTAATCACATTCTTTACCATTTGCAATCATAAAATAGTCTAATATCTTCATTTTTTCAACATACGTAGCTATTACCCTCGAAAACTAAAACTTTTGACATAGGAAAAGAGCCTTTAATCACATTCTTTACCATTTGCAATCATAAAATAGTCTAATATCTTCATTTTTTCAACATACGTAGCTATTACCCTCGAAAACTAAAACTTTTGACATAGGAAAAGAGCCTTTAATCACATTCTTTACCATTTGCAATCATAAAATAGTCTAATATCTTCATTTTTTCAACATACGTAGCTATTACCCTCGAAAACTAAAACTTTTGACATAGGAAAAGAGCCTTTAATCACATTCTTTACCATGTGCAATCATAAAATAGTCTAATATCTTCATTTTTCCAACATACGTAGCTATTACCCTCGAAAACTAAAACTTTTGACATAGGAAAAGAGCCTTTAATCACATTCTTTACCATGTGCAATCATAAAATAGTCTAATATCTTCATTTTTCCAACATACGTAGCTATTACCCTCGAAAACTAAAACTTTTGACATAGGAAAAGAGCCTTTAATCACATTCGTTACCATTTGCAATTATAAAATAGTCTAATATCTTCATTTTTTCAACATACGTAGCTATTACCCTCGAAAACTAAAACTTTTGACATAGGAAAAGAGCCTTTAATCACATTCTTTACCATGTGCAATCATAAAATAGTCTAATATCTTCATTTTTCCAACATACGTAGCTATTACCCTCGAAAACTAAAACTTTTGAAATAGGAAAAGAGCCTTTAATCACATTCTTTACCATGTGCAATCATAAAATAGTCTAATATCTTCATTTTTTCAACATACGTAGCTATTACCCTCGAAAACTAAAACTTTTGACATAGGAAAAGAGCCTTTAATCACATTCTTTACCATTTGCAATCATAAAATAGTCTAATATCTTCATTTTTTCAACATACGTAGCTATTACCCTCGAAAACTAAAACTTTTGACATAGGAAAAGAGCCTTTAATCACATTCTTTACCATTTGCAATCATAAAATAGTCTAATATCTTCATTTTTTCAACATACGTAGCTATTACCCTCGAAAACTAAAACTTTTGACATAGGAAAAGAGCCTTTAATCACATTCTTTACCATTTGCAATCATAAAATAGTCTAATATCTTCATTTTTTCAACATACGTAGCTATTACCCTCGAAAACTAAAACTTTTGCCATAGGAAAAGAGCCTTTAATCACATTCTTTACCATGTGCAATCATAAAATAGTCTAATATCTTCATTTTTCCAACATACGTAGCTATTACCCTCGAAAACTAAAACTTTTGACATAGGAAAAGAGCCTTTAATCACATTCTTTACCATTTGCAATCATAAAATAGTCTAATATCTTCATTTTTTCAACATACGTAGCTATTACCCTCGAAAACTAAAACTTTTGAAATAGGAAAAGAGCCTTTAATCACATTCTTTACCATTTGCAATCATAAAATAGTCTAATATCTTCATTTTTCAACATACGTAGCTATTACCCTCGAAAACTAAAACTTTTGACATAGGAAAAGAGCCTTTAATCACATTCTTTACCATGTGCAATCATAAAATAGTCTAATATCTTCATTTTTCAACATACGTAGCTATTACCCTCGAAAACTAAAACTTTTGACATAGGAAAAGAGCCTTTAATCACATTCTTTACCATTTGCAATCATAAAATAGTCTAATATCTTCATTTTTTCAACATACGTAGCTATTACCCTCGAAAACTAAAACTTTTGACATAGGAAAAGAGCCTTTAATCACATTCTTTACCATTTGCAATCATAAAATAGTCTAATATCTTCATTTTTTCAACATACGTAGCTATTACCCTCGAAAACTAAAACTTTTGACATAGGAAAAGAGCCTTTAATCACATTCTTTACCATTTGCAATCATAAAATAGTCTAATATCTTCATTTTTTCAACATACGTAGCTATTACCCTCGAAAACTAAAACTTTTGACATAGGAAAAGAGCCTTTAATCACATTCTTTACCATTTGCAATCATAAAATAGTCTAATATCTTCATTTTTCCAACATACGTAGCTATTACCCTCGAAAACTAAAACTTTTGACATAGGAAAAGAGCCTTTAATCACATTCTTTACCATGTGCAATCATAAAATAGTCTAATATCTTCATTTTTCCAACATACGTAGCTATTACCCTCGAAAACTAAAACTTTTGACATAGGAAAAGAGCCTTTAATCACATTCTTTACCATGTGCAATCATAAAATAGTCTAATATCTTCATTTTTCCAACATACGTAGCTATTATCCTCGAAAACTAAAACTTTTGACATAGGAAAAGAGCCTTTAATCACATTCTTTACCATTTGCAATCATGACATA
>NW_027065830.1:0-20546 GCF_032884065.1 Artemia franciscana | reverse complement strand
GCCTTTAATCACATTCTTTACCATTTGCAATCATAAAATAGTCTAATATCTTCATTTTTTCAACAAACGTAGCTATTACCCTCGAAAACTAAAACTTTTGAAATAGGAAAAGAGCCTTTAATCACATTCTTTACCATTTGCAATCATAAAATTGTCTAATATCTTCATTTTTTCAACATACGTAGCTATTACCCTCGAAAACTAAAACTTTTGAAATAGGAAAAGAGCCTTTAATCACATTCTTTACCATTTGCAATCATAAAATAATCTAATATCTTCATTTTTTCAACATACGTAGCTATTACCCTCGAAAACTAAAACTTTTGAAATAGGAAAAGAGCCTTTAATCACATTCTTTACCATGTGCAATCATAAAATAGTCTAATATCTTCATTTTTTCCACAGACATAGCTATTACCCTCGAAAACTAAAACTTTTGAAATAGGAAAAGAGCCTTTAATCACATTCTTTACCATTTGCAATCATAAAATAGTCTAATATCTTCATTTTTTCAACATACGTAGCTATTACCCTCGAAAACTAAAACTTTTGAAATAGGAAAAGAGCGTTTAATCACATTTTTTACCATTTGCAATCATAAAATAGTCTAATATCTTCATTTTTTCCACAGACAAAGCTATTACCCTCGAAAACTAAAACTTTTGAAATAGGAAAAGAGCCTTTAATCACATTCTTTACCATTTGCAATCATAAAATAGTCTAATATCTTCATTTTTTCAACATACGTAACTATTACCCTCGAAAACTAAAACTTTTGACATAGGAAAAGAGCCTTTAATCACATTCTTTACCATATGCAATCATAAAACAGTCGAATACCTTCATTTTTTCAACATACGTAGCTATTACCCTCGAAAACTAAAACTTTTGACATAGGAAAAGAGCCTTTAATCACATTCTTTACCATGTGCAATGATAAAATTGTCTAATATCTTCATTTTTTCCACAGACAAAGCTCTTACCCTCGAAAACTAAAACTTTTGAAATAGGAAAAGAGCCTTTAATCACATTCTTTACCATTTGCAATCATAAAATAGTCTAATATCTTCATTTTTTCAACATACGTAGCTATTACCCTCGAAAACTAAAACTTTTGAAATAGGAAAAGAGCCTTTAATCACATTCTTTACCATGTGCAATCATAAAATAGTCTAATATCTTCATTTTTTCAACATACGTAGCTATTACCCTCGAAAACTAAAACTTTTGACATAGGAAAAGAGCCTTTAATCAAATTCTTTACCATTTGCAATCATAAAATAGTCTAATATCTTCATTTTTTCAACATACGTAGCTATTACCCTCGAAAACTAAAACTTTTGACATAGGAAAAGAGCCTTTAATCACATTCTTTACCATTTGCAATCATAAAATAGTCTAATATCTTAATTTTCTCAACATACGTAGCTATTACCCTCGAAAACTATAGCTTTTGAAATAGGAAGAGAGCCTTTAATCACATTCTTTACCATGTGCAATCATAAAATAGTCTAATATCTTCATTTTTTCCTCAGACCTAGCTATTACCCTCGAAAACTAATACTTTTGAAATAGGAAAAGAGCCTTTAATCACATTCTTTACCATGTGCAATCATTAAATAGTCTAATATCTTCATTTTTTCCACAGACAAAGCTATTACCCTCGAAAACTAAAACTTATGAAATAGGAAAAAAGCCTTTAATCACATTCTTTACCATTTGCAATCATAAAATAGTCTAATATCTTCATTTTTTCAACAAACGTAGCTATTACCCTCGAAAACTAAAACTTTTGAAATAGGAAAAGAGCCTTTAATCACGTTTTTTTACCATTTGCAATCATAAAATTGTCTAATATCTTCATTTTTTCAACATACGTAGCTATTACCCTCGAAAACTAAAACTTTTGAAATAGGAAAAGAGCCTTTAATCACACTCTTTACCATTTGCAATCATAAAATAATCTAATATCTTCATTTTTTCAACATACGTAGCTATTACCCTCGAAAACTAAAACTTTTGACATAGGAAAAGAGCCTTTAATCACATTCTTAACCATTTGCAATCATAAAATAGTCTAATATCTTCATTTTTTCAACATACGTAGCTATTACCCTCGAAAACTAAAACTTTTGACATAGGAAAAGAGCCTTTAATCACATTCTTTACCATTTGCAATCATAAAATGGTCTAATATCTTCATTTTTTCAACATACGTAGCTATTACCCTCGAAAACTAAAACTTTTGACATAGGAAAAGAGCCTTTAATCACATTCTTTACCATTTGCAATCATAAAATAGTCTAATATCTTAATTTTTTCAACATACGTAGCTATTACCCTCGAAAACTATAGCTTTTGAAATAGGAAGAGAGCCTTTAATCACATTCTTTACCATGTGCAATCATAAAATAGTCTAATATTTTCATTTTTTCCTCAGACCTAGCTATTACACTCGAAAACTAATACTTTTGAAATAGGAAAAGAGCCTTTAATCACATTCTTTACCATGTGCAATCATTAAATAGTCTAATATCTTCATTTTTTCCACAGACAAAGCTATTACCCTCGAAAAAAAATAAAATAGTCTAATATCCTCATTTTTTTTAAACATACTTAGCTATTACCCTCGAAAACTAAAACTTTTGAAATAGGAAAAGAGCCTTTAATCACTTTCTTTACCATTTGCAGTCTTAAAATAGTCTAATATCTTCATTTTTTCAACATACGTAGCTATTACCCTCGAAAACTAAAACTTTTGAAATGGGAAAAGAGCCTTTAATCACATTCTTTACCATTGCAATCATAAAATAGTCTAATATCTTCATTTTTTCAACATACGTAGCTATTACCCTCGAAAACTAAAACTTTTGAAATAGGAAAAGAGCCTTTAATCACATTCTTTACCATTTGCAATCATAAAATAGTTTAATATCTTCATTTTTCCAACATACGTAGCTATTACCCTCGAAAACTAAAACTTTTGAAATAGGAAAAGAGCCTTTAATCACATTCTTTACCATGTGCAATCATAAAGTAGTCTAATATCTTCATTTTTTTCCACAGACATAGCTATTACCCTCGAAAACTAAAACTTTTGAAATAGGAAAAGAGCCTTTAATCACATTCTTTACCATGTGCAATCATAAAATAGTCTAATATCTTCATTTTTTCAACATATGTAGCTATTACCCTCGAAAACTAAAACTTTTGAAATAGGAAAAGAGCCTTTAATCACATTCTTTACAATGTGCAATCATAAAATTGTCTAATATCTTTATTTTTTCAACATACGTAGCTATTACCCTCGAAAACTAAAACTTTTGAAATAGGAAAAGAGCCTTTAATCACATTCTTTACCATTTGCAATCATAAAATAGTCTAATATCTTCATTTTTTTCAACATACGTAGCTATTACCCTCGAAAACTAAAACTAAAACTAAAAAATTTAGTTATTAGACTATTTTATGATTGCACATGGTAAAGAATGTGATTAAAGGCTCTTTTCCTATTTCAAAAGTTTTAGTTTTCGAGGGTAATAGCTACGTATGTTGAAAAAATGAAGATATTAGACTATTTTATGATTGCAAATGGTAAAGAATGTGATTAAAGGCTCTTTTCCTATGTCAAAAGTTTAAGTTTTAGAGGGTAATAGCTAAGTATGTTGAAAAAATGAAGATATTAGACAATTTTATGATTGCACATGTTAAAGAATGTGATTAAAGGCTCTTTTCCTATTTCAAAAGTTTTAGTTTTCGAGGGTAATAGCTACGTATGTTGAAAAAATGAAGATATTAGACAATTTTATGATTGCAAATGGTAAAGAATGTGATTAAAGGCTCTTTTCCTATTTCAAAAGTTTTAGTTTTCGAACGTAATAGCTACGTATGTTGAAAAAATGATGATATTAGACTATTTTATGATTGCAAATGGTAAAGAATGTGATTAAAGGCTCTTTTCCTGTGTCAAAAGTTTTAATTTTCGAGGGTAATAGCTACGTATGTTGAAAAAATGAAGATATTAGACAATTTTATGATTGCACATGGTAAAGAATGTGATTAAAGGCTCTTTTCCTATTTGAAAAGTTTTTGTTTTCGAGGGTAATAGCTACGTATGTTGAAAAAATGAAGATATTAGACTATTTTATGATTGCACATGGTAAAGAATGTGATTAAAGGCTCTTTTCCTATTTCAAAAGTTTTAGTTTTCGAGGGTAATAGCTACGTATGTTGAAAAAATGAAGATATTAGACAATTTTATGATTGCAAATGGTAAAGAATGTGATTAAAGGCTCTTTTCCCTATTTCAAAAGTTTTAGCTTTCGAGGGTAATAGCTACGTATGTTGAAAAAATGAAGATATTAGACTATTTTATGATTGCAAATGGTAAAGAATGTGATTAAAGGCTCTTTTCCTATTTCAAAAGTTTTAGTTTTCGAGAGTAATAGCTAGGTCTGTGGAAAAAAATGAAGATATTAGACTATTTTATGATTGCAAATGGTAAAGAATGTGATTAAAGGCTCTTTTCCTATTTCAAAAGTTTTAGTTTTCGAGGGTAATAGCTACGTATGTTGAAAAAATGAAGATATTAGACTATTTTATGATTGCAAATGGTAAAGAATGTGATTAAAGGCTCTTTTCCTATTTCAAAAATTTTAGTTTTCTAGGGTAATAGCTACGTATGTTGAAAAAATGAAGATATTAGACTATTTTATGATTGCAAATGGTAAAGAATGTGATTAAATGCTTTTTCCTATGTCAAAAGTTTTAGTTTTCGAGGGTAATAGCTACGTATGTTGAAAAAATGAAGATATTAGACTATTTTATGATTGCAAATGGTAAAGAATGTGATTAAAGGCTCTTTTCCTATTTCAAAAGTTTTAGTTTTCGAGGGTAATTGCTACGTATGTTGAAAAAATGAAGATATTAGACAATTTTATGATTGCAAATTGTAAAGAATGTGATTAAAGGCTCTTTTCCTATTTCAAAAGTTTTAGTTTTCGAGGGTAATAGCTACATATGTTGAAAAAATGAAGATATTAGACTATTTTATGATTGCACATGGTAAAGAATGTGATTAAAGGCTCTTTTCCTATTTCAAAAGTTTTAGTTTTCGAGGGTAATAGCTACGTATGTTGAAAAAATGAAGATATTAGACTATTTTATGATTGCAAATGGTAAAGAATGTGATTAAAGGCTCTTTTCCTATTTCAAAAGTTTTAGTTTTCGAGGGTAATAGCTATGTCTGTGGAAAAAATGAAGATATTAGACTACTTTATGATTGCACATGGTAAAGAATGTGATTAAAGGCTCTTTTCCTATTTCAAAAGTTTTAGTTTTCGAGGGTAATAGGAAAAGAGCCTTTTATCACATTCTTTACCATTTGCAATCATAAAATAGTCTAATATCTTCATTTTTTCAACATACGTAGCTATTACCCGTAATGTGCAATCCATAAAATTGTCTAATATCTTCATTTTTTCAACATACGTAGCTATTACCCTCGAAAACTTAAACTAAAACTAAAAAATTTAGATATTAGACTATTTTATGATTGCACATGGTAAAGAATGTGATTAAAGGCTCTTTTCCTATTTCAAAAGTTTTAGTTTTCGAGGGTAATAGCTACGTATGTTGAAAAAATGAAGATATTAGACTATTTTATGATTGCAAATGGTAAAGAATGTGATTAAAGGTTCTTTTCCTTTGTCAAAAGTTTTAGTTTTAGAGGGTAATAGCTAAGTATGTTGAAAAAAAGAAGATATTAGACAATTTTATGATTGCACATGGTAAAGAATGTGATTAAAGGCTCTTTTCCTATTTCAAAAGTTTTAGTTTTCGAAGGTAATAGCTACGTATGTTGAAAAAATGATGATATTAGACTATTTTATGATTGCAAATGGTAAAGAATGTGATTAAAGGCTCTTTTCCTTTGTCAAAAGTTTTAGTTTTCGAGGGTAATAGCTACGTTTGTTGAAAAAATGAAGATATTAGACAATTTTATGATTGCACATGGTAAAGAATGTGATTAAAGGCTCTTTTCCTATTTGAAAAGTTTTTCTTTTCGAGGGTAATAGCTACGTATGTTGAAAAAATGAAGATATTAGACTATTTTATGATTGCACATGGTAAAGAATGTGATTAAAGGCTCTTTTCCTATTTCAAAAGTTTTAGTTTTCGAGGGTAATAGCTACGTATGTTGAAAAAATGAAGATATTAGACTATTTTATGATTGCAAATGGTAAAGAATGTGATTAAAGGCTTTTTTCCAATTTCAAAAGTTTTAGTTTTCTATGGTAATAGCTAGGTCTGTGGAAAAAATGAAGATATTAGACTATTTTATGATTGCAAATGGTAAAGAATGTGATTAAAGGCTCTTTTCCCTATTTCAAAAGTTTTAGTTTTCGAGGGTAATAGCTACGTATGTTGAAAAAATGAAGATATTAGACTATTTTATGATTGCAAATGGTAAAGAATGTGATTAAAGGCTCTTTTCCCATTTCAAAAGTTTTAGTTTTCGAGGGTAATAGCTAGGTCTGTGGAAAAAATGAAGATATTAGACTATTTTATGATTGCAAATGGTAAAGAATGTGATTAAAGGCTCTTTTCCTATTTCAAAAGTTTTAGTTTTCGAGGGTAATAGCTACGTATGTTGAAAAAATGAAGATATTAGACTATTTTATGATTGCAAATGGTAAAGAATGTGATTAAAGGCTCTTTTCCTATTTCAAAAGTTTTAGTTTTCGAGGGTAATTGCTACGTATGTTGAAAAAATGAAGATATTAGACAATTTTATGATTGCACATTGTAAAGAATGTGATTAAAGGCTCTTTTCCTATTTCAAAAATTTTAGTTTTCGAGGGTAATAGCTAGGTCTGTGGAAAAAATGAAGATATTAGACTATTTTATGATTGCAAATGGTAAAGAATGTGATTAAAGGCTCTTTTCCTATTTCAAAAGTTTTAGTTTTCGAGGGTAATAGCTACGTATGTTGAAAAAATGAAGATATTTGACTGTTTTATGATTGAAAATGGTAAAGAATGTGATTAAAGGCTCTTTTCCTATTTCAAAAGTTTTAGTTTTCTAGGGTAATAGCTACGTATGTTGAAAAAATGAAGATATTAGAATATTTTATGATTGCAAATGGTAAAGAATGTGATTAAATGCTCTTTTCCTATGTCAAAAGTTTTAGTTTTCGAGGGTAATAGCTACGTATGTTGAAAAAATGAAGATATTAGACTATTTTATGATTGCAAATGGTAAAGAATGTGATTAAAGGCTCTTTTCCTATTTCAAAAGTTTTAGTTTTCGAGGGTAATTGCTACGTATGTTGAAAAAATGAAGATATTAGACAATTTTATGATTGCACATTGTAAAGAATGTGATTAAAGGCTCTTTTCCTATTTCAAAAGTTTTAGTTTTTGAGGGTAATAGCTACATATGTTGAAAAAATGAAGATATTAGACTATTTTATGATTGCACATGGTAAAGAATGTGATTAAAGGCTCTTTTCCTATTTCAAAAGTTTTAGTTTTCGAGGGTAATAGCTACGTATGTTGAAAAAATGAAGATATTAGTCTATTTTATGATTGCAAATGGTAAAGAATGTGATTAAAGGCTCTTTTCCTATTTCAAAAGTTTTAGTTTTCGAGGGTAATAGCTATGTCTGTGGAAAAAATGAAGATATTAGACTACTTTATGATTGCACATGGTAAAGAATGTGATTAAAGGCTCTTTTCCTATTTCAAAAGTTTTAGTTTTCGAGGGTAATAGGAAAAGAGCCTTCAATCACATTCTTTACCATTTGCAATCATAAAATAGTCTAATATCTTCATTTTTTCAACATACGTAGCTATTACCCGTAATGTGCAATCCATAAAATTGTCTAATATCTTCATTTTTTCAACATACGTAGCTATTACCCTCGAAAACTTAAACTAAAACTAAAAAATTTAGATATAGATTAAATGCTCTTTTTCTATGTCAAAAGTTTTAGTTTTCGAGGGTAATAGCTACGTATGTTGAAAAAATGAAGATATTAGACTATTTTATGATTGCACATTGTAAAGAATGTGATTAAAGGCTCTTCTCCTATTTCAAAAGTTTTAGTTTTCGAGGGTAATTGCTACGTATGTTGAAAAAATGAAGATATTAGACAATTTTATGATTGCACATTGTAAAGAATGTGATTAAAGGCTCTTCTCCTATTTCAAAAATTTTAGTTTTCGAGGGTAATAGCTAGGTCTGTGGAAAAAATGAAGATATTAGACTATTTTATGATTGCAAATGGTAAATAATGTGATTAAAGGCTCTTTTCCTATTTCAAAAGTTTTAGTTTTCGAGGGTAATAGCTACGTATGTTGAAAAAATGAAGATATTAGACTATTTTATGATTGAAAATGGTAAAGAATGTGATTAAAGGCTCTTTTCCTATTTCAAAAGTTTTAGTTTTCTAGGGTAATAGCTACGTATGTTGAAAAAATGAAGATATTAGAATATTTTATGATTGCAAATGGTAAATAATGTGATTAAATGCTCTTTTCCTATGTCAAAAGTTTTAGTTTTCGAGGGTAATAGCTACGTATGTTGAAAAAATGAAGATATTAGACTATTTTATGATTGCAAATGGTAAAGAATGTGATTAAAGGCTCTTTTCCTATTTCAAAAGTTTTAGTTTTCGAGGGTAATAGCTATGTCTGTGGAAAAAATGAAGATATTAGACTACTTTATGATTGCACATGGTAAAGAATGTGATTAAAGGCTCTTTTCCTATTTCAAAAGTTTTAGTTTTCGAGGGTAATAGGAAAAGAGCCTTTAATCACATTCTTTACCATTTGCAATCATAAAATAGTCTAATATCTTCATTTTTTCAACATACGTAGCTATTACCCGTAATGTGCAATCCATAAAATTGTCTAATATCTTCATTTTTTCAACATACGTAGCTATTACCCTCGAAAACTTAAACTAAAACTAAAAAATTTAGATATTAGACTATTTTATGATTGCACATAGTAAAGAATGTGATTAAAGGCTCTTTTCCTATTTCAAAAGTTTTAGTTTTCGAGGGTAATAGCTACGTATGTTGAAAAAATGAAGATATTAGACTATTTTATGATTGCAAATGGTAAAGAATGTGATCAAAGGCTCTTTTCCTATGTCAAAAGTTTTAGTTTTAGAGGGTAATAGCTAAGTATGTTGAAAAAATGAAGATATTAGACAATTTTATGATTGCACATGGTAAAGAATGTGATTAAAGGCTCTTTTCCTATTTCAAAAGTTTTAGTTTTCGAAGGTAATAGCTACGTATGTTGAAAAAATGATGATATTAGACTATTTTATGATTGCAAATGGTAAAGAATGTGATTAAAGGCTCTTTTCCTTTGTCAAAAGTTTTAGTTTTCGAGGGTAATAGCTACGTTTGTTGAAAAAATGAAGATATTAGACAATTTTATGATTGCACATGGTAAAGAATGTGATTAAAGGCTCTTTTCCTATTTGAAAAGTTTTTCTTTTCGAGGGTAATAGCTACGTATGTTGCAAAAATGAAGATATTAGACTATTTTATGATTGCACATGGTAAAGAATGTGATTAAAGGCTCTTTTCCTATTTCAAAAGTTTTAGTTTTCGAGGGTAATAGCTACGTATGTTGAAAAAATGAAGATATTAGACTATTTTATGATTGCAAATGGTAAAGAATGTGATTAAAGGCTCTTTTCCAATTTCAAAAGTTTTAGTTTTCTAGGGTAATAGCTAGGTCTGTGGAAAAAATGAAGATATTAGACTATTTTATGATTGCAAATGGTAAAGAATGTGATTAAAGGCTCTTTTCCCTATTTCAAAAGTTTTAGTTTTCGAGGGTAATAGCTACGTATGTTGAAAAAATGAAGATATTAGACTATTTTATGATTGCAAATGGCAAAGAATGTGATTAAAGGCTCTTTTCCTATTTCAAAAGTTTTAGTTTTCGAGGGTAATAGCTAGGTCTGTGGAAAAAATGAAGATATTAGACTATTTTATGATTGCAAATGGTAAAGAATGTGATTAAAGGCTCTTTTCCTATTTCAAAAGTTTTAGTTTTCGAGGGTAATAGCTACGTATGTTGAAAAAATGAAGATATTAGACTATTTTATGATTGCAAATGGTAAAGAATGTGATTAAATGCTCTTTTCCTATGTCAAAAGTTTTAGTTTTCGAGGGTAATAGCTACGTATGTTGAAAAAATGAAGATATTAGACTATTTTATGATTGCAAATGGTAAAGAATGTGATTAAAGGCTCTTTTCCTATTTCAAAAGTTTTAGTTTTCGAGGGTAATTGCTACGTATGTTGAAAAAATGAAGATATTAGACAATTTTATGATTGCACATTGTAAAGAATGTGATTAAAGGCTCTTTTCCTATTTCAAAAATTTTAGTTTTCGAGGGTAATAGCTAGGTCTGTGGAAAAAATGAAGATATTAGACTATTTTATGATTGCAAATGGTAAAGAATGTGATTAAAGGCTCTTTTCCTATTTCAAAAGTTTTAGTTTTCGAGGGTAATAGCTACGTATGTTGAAAAAATTAAGATATTAGACTATTTTATGATTGAAAATGGTAAAGAATGTGATTAAAGGCTCTTTTCCTATTTCAAAAGTTTTAGTTTTCTAGGGTAATAGCTACGTATGTTGAAAAAATGAAGATATTAGAATATTTTATGATTGCAAATGGTAAAGAATGTGATTAAATGCTCTTTTCCTATGTCAAAAGTTTTAGTTTTCGAGGGTAATAGCTACGTATGTTGAAAAAATGAAGATATTAGACTATTTTATGATTGCAAATGGTAAAGAATGTGATTAAAGGCTCTTTTCCTATTTCAAAAGTTTTAGTTTTCGAGGGTAATTGCTACGTATGTTGAAAAAATGAAGATATTAGACAATTTTATGATTGCACATTGTAAAGAATGTGATTAAAGGCTCTTTTCCTATTTCAAAAGTTTTAGTTTTCAAGGGTAATAGCTACATATGTTGAAAAAATGAAGATATTAGACTATTTTATGATTGCACATGGTAAAGAATGTGATTAAAGGCTCTTTTCCTATTTCAAAAGTTTTAGTTTTCGAGGGTAATAGCTACGTATGTTGAAAAAATGAAGATATTAGTCTATTTTATGATTGCAAATGGTAAAGAATGTGATTAAAGGCTCTTTTCCTATTTCAAAAGTTTTAGTTTTCGAGGGTAATAGCTATGTCTGTGGAAAAAATGAAGATATTAGACTACTTTATGATTGCACATGGTAAAGAATGTGATTAAAGGCTCTTTTCCTATTTCAAAAGTTTTAGTTTTCGAGGGTAATAGGAAAAGAGCCTTTAATCACATTCTTTACCATTTGCAATCATAAAATAGTCTAATATCTTCATTTTTTCAACATACGTAGCTATTACCCGTAATGTGCAATCCATAAAATTGTCTAATATCTTCATTTTTTCAACATACGTAGCTATTACCCTCGAAAACTTAAACTAAAACTAAAAAAATTAGATATTAGACTATTTTATGATTGCACATGGTAAAGAATGTGATTAAAGGCTCTTTTCCTATTTCAAAAGTTTTAGTTTTCGAGGGTAATAGCTACGTATGTTGAAAAAATGAAGATATTAGACTACTTTATGATTGCACATGGTAAAGAATGTGATTAAAGGCTCTTTTCCTATTTCAAAAGTTTTAGTTTTCGAGGGTAATAGGAAAAGAGCCTTTAATCACATTCTTTACCATTTGCAATCATAAAATAGTCTAATATCTTCATTTTTTCAACATACGTAGCTATTACCCTCGAAAACTAAAACTTTTGAAATAGGAAAAGATCCTTTAATCACATTCTTTACCATTTGCAATCATAAAATAGTCTAATATCTTCATTTTTTCAACATACGTAGCTATTACCCTCGAAAACTAAAACTTTTGAAATAGGAAAAGAGCCTTTAACCCAGTCTTTACCATGTGCAATCATAAAATAGTCTAATATCTTCATTTTTTCAACATACGTAGCTATTACCCTCGAAAACTAAAACTTTTGAAATAGGAAAAGAGCCTTTAATCACATTCTTTACCATGTGCAATCATAAAATTGTCTAATATTTTCATTTTGTCAACATACGTAGCTATTACCCTCGAAAACTAAAACTTTTGAAATAGGAAAAGAGCCTTTAATCACAATCTTTACCATGTGCAATCATAGAATTGTCTAATATCTTCATTTTTTCAACATACGTAGCTATTACCCTCGAAAACTAAAACTTTTGACATAGGAAAAGAGCCTTTAATCACATTCTTTACCAATTGCCATTATAAAATAGTCTAATATCTTCATTTTTTCAACATACGTAGCTATTACCCTCGAAAACTAAAACTTTTGAAATAGGAAAAGAGCCTTTAATCACATTCTTTACCATGTGCAATCATAAAATAGTCTAATATCTTCATTTTTTCAACATACGTAGCTATTACCCTCGAAAACTAAAACTTTTGACATAGGAAAAGAGCCTTTAATCACATTCTTTACCATGTGCAGTCATAGAATTGTCTAATATCTTCATTTTTTCAACATACGTAGCTATTACCCTCGAAAACTAAAACTTTTGACATAGGAAAAGAGCCTTTAATCACATTCTTTACCATTTGCAATTATAAAATAGTCTAATATCTTCATTTTTTCAACATACGTAGCTATTACCCTCGAAAATTAAAACTTTTGGAATAGGAAAAGAGCCTTTAATCACATTCTTTACCATGTGCAATCATAAAATAGTCTAATATCTTCATTTTTTCAACATACGTAGCTATTACCCTCGAAGACTAAAACTTTTGACATAGGAAAAGAGCCTTTAATCACATTCTTTACCATTAACAATCATAAAATTGTCTAATATCTTCATTTTTTCAACATATGTAGCTATTACCCTCGAAAACTAAAACTTTTGAAATAGGAAAAGAGCCTTTAATCACATTCTTTACCATTTGCATTCATAAAATAGTCTAATATCTTCATTTTTTCAACATACGTAGCTATTACCCGTAATGTGCAATCCATAAAATTGTCTAATATCTTCATTTTTTCAACATACGTAGCTATTACCGTCGAAAACTAAAACTTTTGAAATAGGAAAAGAGCCTTTAATCACATTCTTTACCATGTGCAATCATAAAATTGTCTAATATCTTCATTTTTTCCACAGACAAAGCAATTACCCTCGAAAAACTAAAAGTTTTGAAATAGGAAAAGAGCCTTTAATCACATTCTTTACCATGTGCAATCATAAAGTTGTCTAATATCTTCATTTTTTCAACATACGTAGCTATTACCCTCGAAAACTAAAACTTTTGAAATAGGAAAAGAGCCTTTAATCACATTCTTTACCATTTGCAATCATAAAATAGTCTAATATCTTCATTTTTTCCACAGACCTAGCTATTACCCTCGAAAACTAAAACTTTTGAAATAGGAAAAGAGCCTTTAATCACATTCTTTACCATTTGCAATCATAAAATAGTCTAATATCTTCATTTTTTCTTCATACGTAGCTATTACCTTTGAAAACTAAAACTTTTGAAATAGGAAAAGAGATTACCATTTGAAATCATAAAATAGTCTAATATCTTCATTTTTTCCACAGACAAAGCTATTACTCTCGAAAACTAAAAATTTTGAAATAGGAAAAGAGCCTTTAATCACATTCTTTACCATGTGCAATCATAAAATTGTCTAATATCTTCATTTTTTCAACATACGTAGCTATTACCCTCGAAAACTAAAACTTTTGAAATAGGAAAAGAGCCTTTAATCACATTCTTTACCATTTGCAATCATAAAATAGTCTAATATTTTCATTTTTTCTTCATACGTAGCTATTACCCTCGAAAACTAAAACTTTTGACATAGGAAAAGAGCCTTTAATCACATTCTTTACCATTTGCAATCATAAAATTGTCTAATATCTTCATTTTTTCAACATACGTAGCTATTACCCTCGAAAACTAAAACTTTTGAAATAGGAAAAGATCCTTTAATCACATTTTTAACCATTTGCAATCATAAAATAGTCTAATATCTTCATTTTTTCAACATACGTAGCTATTACCCTCGAAAACTAAAATTTTTGAAATAGGAAAAGAGCCTTTAATCACATTCTTTACCATTTGCAATCATAAAATAATTTAATATCTTCATTTTTTCCACTGACAAAGCAATTACCCTCGAAAAAATAAAACTTTTGAAATAAGTAAAGAGCCTTTAATCACATTCTTTACCATGTGCAATCATAAAATAGTCTAATATCTTGTTTTTTTCAACATACGTAGCTATTACCCTCGAAAACTAAAACTTTTGAAATAGGAAAAGAGCCTTTAATTACATTCTTTACCATTTGCAATCATAAAATAGTCTAATATCTTCATTTTTTCAACATACGTAGCTATTACACTCGAAAACTAAAACTTTTGACATAGGAAAAGAGCCTTTAATCACATTCTTTACCATGTGCAATCATAAAGTTGTCTAATATCTTCATTTTTTCAACATACGTAGCTATTACCCTCGAAAACTAAAACTTTTGAAATAGGAAAAGAGCCTTTAATCACATTCTTTACCATGTGCAATCATAAAATTGTCTAATATCTTCATTTTTTCAACATACGTAGCTATTACCCTCGAAAACTAAAACTTTTGAAATAGGAAAAGAGATTACCATTTGCAATCATAAAATAGTCTAATATCTTCATTTTTTCCACAGACAAAGCTATTACTCTCGAAAACTAAAACTTTTGAACTAGGAAAAGAGCCTTTATTCACATTCTTTACCATTTGTAATCATAAAATAGTCTAATATCTTCATTTTTTCAACATACGTAGCTATTACCCTCGAAAACCAAAACTTTTGACATAGGAAAAGAGCCTTTAATCACATTCTTTACCATTTGCAATAAAAAAATAGTCTAATATATTAATTTTTTTAACATACGTAGCTATTACCCTCGAAAACTAAAACTTTTGAAATAGGAAAAGAGCCTTTAATCACATTCTTTACCATTTGCAATCATAAAATAGTTTAATATCTTCATTTTTTCAACAAACGTAGCTATTACCCTCGAAAACTAAAACTTTTGAAATAGGAAAAGAGCCTTTAATCACATTCTTTACCATTTGCAATCATAAAATAGTCTAATATCTTCATTTTTTCCACAGACAAAGGTATTACCCTCGAAAACTAAAACTTTTGAAATAGGAAAAGAGCCTTTATTCACATTCATTACCATGTGCAATCATAAAATAGCCTAATATCTTCATTTTTTCAACATACGTAGCTATTACCCTCGAAAACTAAAACTTTTGAATTAGGAAAAGAGCCTTTAATCACATTCTTTACCATTTGCAATCATAAAATAGTCTAATATCTTCATTTTTCAACATACGTAGCTATTACCCTCGAAAACTAAAACTTTTGACATAGGAAAAGAGCCTTTAATCACATTCTTTACCATTAACAATCATAAAATTGTCTAATATCTTCATTTTTTCAACATATGTAGCTATTACCCTCGAAAACTAAAACTTTTGAAATAGGAAAAGAGCCTTTAATCACATTCTTTACCATTTGCAATCCTAAAATAGTCTAATATCTTCATTTTTTCAACATACGTAGCTATTACCGTCGAAAACTAAAACTTTTGAAATAGGAAAAGAGCCTTTAATCACATTCTTTACCATGTGCAATCATAAAATTGTCTAATATCTTCATTTTTTCCACAGACAAAGCAATTACCCTCGAAAAACTAAAAGTTTTGAAATAGGAAAAGAGCCTTTAATCACATTCTTTACCATGTGCAATCATAAAGTTGTCTAATATCTTCATTTTTTCAACATACGTAGCTATTACCCTCGAAAAATAAAACTTTTGAAATAGGAAAAGAGCCTTTAATCACATTCTTTACCATGTGCAATCATAAAATTGTCTAATATCTTCATTTTTTCAACATACGTAGCTATTACCCTCGAAAACTAAAACTTTTGAAATAGGAAAAGAGCCTTTAATCACATTCTTTACAATGTGCAATCATAAAATAGTCTAATATCTTCATTTTTTCAACATACTAAGCTATTACCCTCGAAAACTAAAACTTTTGAAATAGGAAAAGAGCCTTTAATCACATTCTTTACCATTTGCAATCATAAAATAGTCAAATATCTTCATTTTTTCTTCATACGTAGCTATTACCTTTGAAAACTAAAACTTTTGAAATAGGAAAAGAGATTACCATTTGAAATCATAAAATAGTCTAATATCTTCATTTTTTCCACAGACAAAGCTATTACTCTCGAAAACTAAAATTTTGAAATAGGAAAAGAGCCTTTAATCACATTCTTTACCATGTGCAATCATAAAATTGTCTAATATCTTCATTTTTTCAACATACGTAGCTATTACCCTCGAAAACTAAAACTTTTGAAATAGGAAAAGAGCCTTTAATCACATTCTTTACCATTTGCAATCATAAAATAGTCTAATATTTTCATTTTTTCTTCATACGTAGCTATTACCCTCGAAAACTAAAACTTTTGACATAGGAAAAGAGCCTTTAATCACATTCTTTACCATTTGCAATCATAAAATTGTCTAATATCTTCATTTTTTCAACATACGTAGCTATTACCCTCGAAAACTAAAACTTTTGAAATAGGAAAAGATCCTTTAATCACATTTTTAACCATTTGCAATCATAAAATAGTCTAATATCTTCATTTTTTCAACATACGTAGCTATTACCCCTCGAAAACTAAAATTTTTGAAATAGGAAAAGAGCCTTTAATCACATTCTTTACCATTTGCAATCATAAAATAATTTAATATCTTCATTTTTTCCACTGACAAAGCAATTACCCTCGAAAAAATAAAACTTTTGAAATAAGTAAAGAGCCTTTAATCACATTCTTTACCATGTGCAATCATAAAATAGTCTAATATCTTGTTTTTTTTCAACATACGTAGCTATTACCCTCGAAAACTAAAACTTTTGAAATAGGAAAAGAGCCTTTAATTACATTCTTTACCATTTGCAATCATAAAATAGTCTAATATCTTCATTTTTTCAACATACGTAGCTATTACACTCGAAAACTAAAACTTTTGACATAGGAAAAGAGCCTTTAATCACATTCTTTACCATGTGCAATCATAAAGTTGTCTAATATCTTCATTTTTTCAACATACGTAGCTATTACCCTCGAAAACTAAAACTTTTGAAATAGGAAAGAGATTACCATTTGCAATCATAAAATAGTCTAATATCTTCATTTTTTCCACAGACAAAGCTATTACTCTCGAAAACTAAAACTTTTGAACTAGGAAAAGAGCCTTTATTCACATTCTTTACCATTTGTAATCATAAAATAGTCTAATATCTTCATTTTTTCAACATACGTAGCTATTACCCTCGAAAACCAAAACTTTTGACATAGGAAAAGAGCCTTTAATCACATTCTTTACCATTTGCAATAAAAAAATAGTCTAATATATTAATTTTTTTAACATACGTAGCTATTACCCTCGAAAACTAAAACTTTTGAAATAGGAAAAGAGCCTTTAATCAATTCTTTACCATTTGCAATCATAAAATAGTTTAATATCTTCATTTTTTCAACAAACGTAGCTATTACCCTCGAAAACTAAAACTTTTGAAATAGGAAAAGAGCCTTTAATCACATTCTTTACCATTTGCAATCATAAAATAGTCTAATATCTTCATTTTTTCCACAGACAAAGGTATTACCCTCGAAAACTAAAACTTTTGAAATAGGAAAAGAGCCTTTATTCACATTCATTACCATGTGCAATCATAAAATAGCCTAATATCTTCATTTTTTAAAAATACGTAGCTATTACCCTCGAAAACTAAAACTTTTGAATTAGGAAAAGAGCCTTTAATCACATTCTTTACCATTTGCAATCATAAAATAGTCTAATATCTTCATTTTTCAACATACGTAGCTATTACCCTCGAAAACTAAAACTTTTGACATAGGAAAAGAGCCTTTAATCACATTCTTTACCATTTGCAATCATAAAATAGTCTAATATCTTCATTTTTTCCACTGACAAAGCAATTACCCTAGAAAAACTAAAACTTTTGAAATAGGAAAAGAGATTACCATTTGCAATCATAAAATAGTCTAATATCTTCATTTTTTCAACATACGTATCTATTACCCTCGAAAAATAAAACTTTTGAAATAGGAAAAGAGCCTTTAATCACATTCTTTACCATTTGCAATCATAAAATAGTCTAATATCTTCATTTTTTCAACATACTTAGCTATTACCCTCGAAAACTAAAACTTTTGACATAGGAAAAGAGCCTTTAATCACATTCTTTACCATTTGCAATCATAAAATTGTCTAATATCTTCATTTTTTCAACATACGTAGCTATTACCCTCGAAAACTAAAACTTTTGAAATAGGAAAAGAGCCTTTAATCACATTCTTTACCATGTGCAATCATAAAATTGTCTAATATCTTCATTTTTTCAACATATGTAGCTATTACCCTCGAAAACTAAAACTTTTGAAATAGGAAAAGAGCCTTTAATCACATTCTTTACCATGTGCAATCATAAAATAGTCTAATATCTTCATTTTTTCAACATACTTAGCTATTACCCTCGAAAACTAAAACTTTTGAAATAGGAAAAGAGCCTTTATTCACATTCTTTACCATGTGCAATCATAAAATTGTCTAATATCTTCATTTTTTCAACATATGTAGCTATTACCCTCGAAAACTAAAACTTTTGAAATAGGAAAAGAGCCTTTAATCACATTCTTTACCATGTGCAATCATAAAATAGTCTAATATCTTCATTTTTTCAACATACTTAGCTATTACCCTCGAAAACTAAAACTTTTGAAATAGGAAAAGAGCCTTTATTCACATTCTTTACCATTTGCAATCATAAAATAGTCTAATATCTCATTTTTTCAACATACGTAGCTATTACCCTCGAAAACTAAAACTTTTGACATAGGAAATCTGCCTTTAATCACATTCTTTACCATTTGCAATCATAAAATAATTTAATATCTTCGTTTTTTAAACATACGTAGCTATTACCCTCGAAAACTAAAACTTTTGAAATAGGAAAAGAGATTACCATTTGCAATCATAAAATAGTCTAATATCTTCATTTTTTAAAAATACGTAGCTATTACCCTCGAAAACTAAAACTTTTGAAATAAGAAAAGAGATTACCATGTGCAATCATAAAATAGTCTAATATCTTCATTTTTTCAACATACGTAGCTATAACCCTCGAAAACTAAAACTTTTGAAATAGGAAAAGAGCCTTTAATCACATTCTTTACCATGTGCAATCATAAAATAGTCTAATATCTTCATTTTTTCAACATACGTAGCTATTACCCCTCGAAAACTAAAACTTTTGAAATAGGAAAAGAGCCTTTAATCACATTCTTTACCATGTGCAATCATAAAATAGTTTAATATCTTCATTTTTTCAACACACGTAGCTATTACCCTCGAAAACTAAAATTTTTGAAATAGGAAAAGAGGCTTTAATCACATTCTTTACCATTTTCAATCATAAAATAGTCTAATATCTTCATTTTTTCAACTTACGTAGCTATTACCCTCGAAAACTAAAACTTTTGACATAGGAAAAGAGCCTTTAATCATATTCTTTACCATTTGCAATCATAAAATAGTCTAATATCTTCATTTTTTAAAAATACGTAGCTATTACCCTCGAAAACTAAAACTTTTGAAATATGAAAAGAGATTACCATGTGCAATCATAAAATAGTCTAATATCTTCATTTTTTCAACATACGTAGCTATAACCCTCGAAAACTAAAACTTTTGAAATAGGAAAAGAGCCTTTAATCACATTCTTTACCATGTGCAATCATAAAATAGTCTAATATCTTCATTTTTTCAACATACGTAGCTATTACCCTCGAAAACTAAAACTTTTGAAATAGGAAAAGAGCCTTTAATCACATTCTTTACCATGTGCAAATCATAAAATAGTTTAATATAATCATTTTTTCAACACACGTAGCTATTACCCTCGAAATCTAAATTTTTTGAAATAGGAAAAGAGGCTTTAATCACATTCTTTACCATTTGCAATCATAAAATAGTCTAATATCTTCATTTTTTCAACATACGTAGCTATTACCCTCGAAAACTAAAACTTTTGACATAGGAAAAGAGCCTTTGATCACATTCTTTACCATTTGCAATCATAAAATTGTCTAATACCTTCATTTTTTCTTCATACGTAGCTATTACCCCTCGAAAACTAAAACTTTTGACATAGGAAAAGAGCCTTTAATCACATTCTTTACCATTTGCAATCATAAAATTGTCTAATATCTTCATTTTTTTCAACATACGTAGCTATTACCCTCGAAAACTAAAACTTTTGAAATAGGAAAGAGCCTTTAATCACATTCTTTACCATTTGCAATAATAAAATAGTCTAATATCTTCATT
>NW_027065829.1:0-20553 GCF_032884065.1 Artemia franciscana | reverse complement strand
TTGATTCTAGCTAGTCTATCTACTATTTCTATGAGTCATATGCAAGACGTCATTTTAGAAAAGACTTTTTCACTATTCAATAAATAGATATCAATAGTAGATAGAACAGTGAAAGTTTGATTCTAGCTAGTCTATCTACTATTTCTATGAGTCATATGCAAGACGTCATTTTAGAAAAGACTTTTTCACTATTCAATAAATAGATATCAATAGTAGATAGAACAGTGAAAGTTTGATTCTAGCTAGTCTATCTACTATTTCTATGAGTCATATGCAAGACGTCATTTTAGAAAAGACTTTTTCACTATTCAATAAATAGATATCAATAGTAGATAGAACAGTGAAAGTTTGATTCTAGCTAGTCTATCTACTATTTCTATGAGTCATATGCAAGACGTCATTTTAGAAAAGACTTTTTCACTATTCAATAAATAGATATCAATAGTAGATAGAACAGTGAAAGTTTGATTCTAGCTAGTCTATCTACTATTTCTATGAGTCATATGCAAGACGTCATTTTAGAAAAGACTTTTTCACTATTCAATAAATAGATATCAATAGTAGATAGAACAGTGAAAGTTTGATTCTAGCTAGTCTATCTACTATTTCTATGAGTCATATGCAAGACGTCATTTTAGAAAAGACTTTTTCACTATTCAATAAATAGATATCAATAGTAGATAGAACAGTGAAAGTTTGATTCTAGCTAGTCTATCTACTATTTCTATGAGTCATATGCAAGACGTCATTTTAGAAAAGACTTTTTCACTATTCAATAAATAGATATCAATAGTAGATAGAACAGTGAAAGTTTGATTCTAGCTAGTCTATCTACTATTTCTATGAGTCATATGCAAGACATCATTTTAGAAAAGACTTTTTCACTATTCAATAAATAGATATCAATAGTAGATAGAACAGTGAAAGTTTGATTCTAGCTAGTCTATCTACTATTTCTATGAGTCATATGCAAGACGTCATTTTAGAAAAGACTTTTTCACTATTCAATAAATAGATATCAATAGTAGATAGAACAGTGAAAGTTTGATTCTAGCTAGTCTATCTACTATTTCTATGAGTCATATGCAAGACGTCATTTTAGAAAAGACTTTTTCACTATTCAATAAATAGATATCAATAGTAGATAGAACAGTGAAAGTTTGATTCTAGCTAGTCTATCTACTATTTCTATGAGTCATATGCAAGACGTCATTTTAGAAAAGACTTTTTCACTATTCAATAAATAGATATCAATAGTAGATAGAACAGTGAAAGTTTGATTCTAGCTAGTCTATCTACTATTTCTATGAGTCATATGCAAGACGTCATTTTAGAAAAGACTTTTTCACTATTCAATAAATAGATATCAATAGTAGATAGAACAGTGAAAGTTTGATTCTAGCTAGTCTATCTACTATTTCTATGAGTCATATGCAAGACGTCATTTTAGAAAAGACTTTTTCACTATTCAATAAATAGATATCAATAGTAGATAGAACAGTGAAAGTTTGATTCTAGCTAGTCTATCTACTATTTCTATGAGTCATATGCAAGACGTCATTTTAGAAAAGACTTTTTCACTATTCAATAAATAGATATCAATAGTAGATAGAACAGTGAAAGTTTGATTCTAGCTAGTCTATCTACTATTTCTATGAGTCATATGCAAGACGTCATTTTAGAAAAGACTTTTTCACTATTCAATAAATAGATATCAATAGTAGATAGAACAGTGAAAGTTTGATTCTAGCTAGTCTATCTACTATTTCTATGAGTCATATGCAAGACGTCATTTTAGAAAAGACTTTTTCACTATTCAATAAATAGATATCAATAGTAGATAGAACAGTGAAAGTTTGATTCTAGCTAGTCTATCTACTATTTCTATGAGTCATATGCAAGACGTCATTTTAGAAAAGACTTTTTCACTATTCAATAAATAGATATCAATAGTAGATAGAACAGTGAAAGTTTGATTCTAGCTAGTCTATCTACTATTTCTATGAGTCATATGCAAGACGTCATTTTAGAAAAGACTTTTTCACTATTCAATAAATAGATATCAATAGTAGATAGAACAGTGAAAGTTTGATTCTAGCTAGTCTATCTACTATTTCTATGAGTCATATGCAAGACGTCATTTTAGAAAAGACTTTTTCACTATTCAATAAATAGATATCAATAGTAGATAGAACAGTGAAAGTTTGATTCTAGCTAGTCTATCTACTATTTCTATGAGTCATATGCAAGACGTCATTTTAGAAAAGACTTTTTCACTATTCAATAAATAGATATCAATAGTAGATAGAACAGTGAAAGTTTGATTCTAGCTAGTCTATCTACTATTTCTATGAGTCATATGCAAGACGTCATTTTAGAAAAGACTTTTTCACTATTCAATAAATAGATATCAATAGTAGATAGAACAGTGAAAGTTTGATTCTAGCTAGTCTATCTACTATTTCTATGAGTCATATGCAAGACGTCATTTTAGAAAAGACTTTTTCACTATTCAATAAATAGATATCAATAGTAGATAGAACAGTGAAAGTTTGATTCTAGCTAGTCTATCTACTATTTCTATGAGTCATATGCAAGACGTCATTTTAGAAAAGACTTTTTCACTATTCAATAAATAGATATCAATAGTAGATAGAACAGTGAAAGTTTGATTCTAGCTAGTCTATCTACTATTTCTATGAGTCATATGCAAGACGTCATTTTAGAAAAGACTTTTTCACTATTCAATAAATAGATATCAATAGTAGATAGAACAGTGAAAGTTTGATTCTAGCTAGTCTATCTACTATTTCTATGAGTCATATGCAAGACGTCATTTTAGAAAAGACTTTTTCACTATTCAATAAATAGATATCAATAGTAGATAGAACAGTGAAAGTTTGATTCTAGCTAGTCTATCTACTATTTCTATGAGTCATATGCAAGACGTCATTTTAGAAAAGACTTTTTCACTATTCAATAAATAGATATCAATAGTAGATAGAACAGTGAAAGTTTGATTCTAGCTAGTCTATCTACTATTTCTATGAGTCATATGCAAGACGTCATTTTAGAAAAGACTTTTTCACTATTCAATAAATAGATATCAATAGTAGATAGAACAGTGAAAGTTTGATTCTAGCTAGTCTATCTACTATTTCTATGAGTCATATGCAAGACGTCATTTTAGAAAAGACTTTTTCACTATTCAATAAATAGATATCAATAGTAGATAGAACAGTGAAAGTTTGATTCTAGCTAGTCTATCTACTATTTCTATGAGTCATATGCAAGACGTCATTTTAGAAAAGACTTTTTCACTATTCAATAAATAGATATCAATAGTAGATAGAACAGTGAAAGTTTGATTCTAGCTAGTCTATCTACTATTTCTATGAGTCATATGCAAGACGTCATTTTAGAAAAGACTTTTTCACTATTCAATAAATAGATATCAATAGTAGATAGAACAGTGAAAGTTTGATTCTAGCTAGTCTATCTACTATTTCTATGAGTCATATGCAAGACGTCATTTTAGAAAAGACTTTTTCACTATTCAATAAATAGATATCAATAGTAGATAGAACAGTGAAAGTTTGATTCTAGCTAGTCTATCTACTATTTCTATGAGTCATATGCAAGACGTCATTTTAGAAAAGACTTTTTCACTATTCAATAAATAGATATCAATAGTAGATAGAACAGTGAAAGTTTGATTCTAGCTAGTCTATCTACTATTTCTATGAGTCATATGCAAGACGTCATTTTAGAAAAGACTTTTTCACTATTCAATAAATAGATATCAATAGTAGATAGAACAGTGAAAGTTTGATTCTAGCTAGTCTATCTACTATTTCTATGAGTCATATGCAAGACGTCATTTTAGAAAAGACTTTTTCACTATTCAATAAATAGATATCAATAGTAGATAGAACAGTGAAAGTTTGATTCTAGCTAGTCTATCTACTATTTCTATGAGTCATATGCAAGACGTCATTTTAGAAAAGACTTTTTCACTATTCAATAAATAGATATCAATAGTAGATAGAACAGTGAAAGTTTGATTCTAGCTAGTCTATCTACTATTTCTATGAGTCATATGCAAGACGTCATTTTAGAAAAGACTTTTTCACTATTCAATAAATAGATATCAATAGTAGATAGAACAGTGAAAGTTTGATTCTAGCTAGTCTATCTACTATTTCTATGAGTCATATGCAAGACGTCATTTTAGAAAAGACTTTTTCACTATTCAATAAATAGATATCAATAGTAGATAGAACAGTGAAAGTTTGATTCTAGCTAGTCTATCTACTATTTCTATGAGTCATATGCAAGACGTCATTTTAGAAAAGACTTTTTCACTATTCAATAAATAGATATCAATAGTAGATAGAACAGTGAAAGTTTGATTCTAGCTAGTCTATCTACTATTTCTATGAGTCATATGCAAGACGTCATTTTAGAAAAGACTTTTTCACTATTCAATAAATAGATATCAATAGTAGATAGAACAGTGAAAGTTTGATTCTAGCTAGTCTATCTACTATTTCTATGAGTCATATGCAAGACGTCATTTTAGAAAAGACTTTTTCACTATTCAATAAATAGATATCAATAGTAGATAGAACAGTGAAAGTTTGATTCTAGCTAGTCTATCTACTATTTCTATGAGTCATATGCAAGACGTCATTTTAGAAAAGACTTTTTCACTATTCAATAAATAGATATCAATAGTAGATAGAACAGTGAAAGTTTGATTCTAGCTAGTCTATCTACTATTTCTATGAGTCATATGCAAGACGTCATTTTAGAAAAGACTTTTTCACTATTCAATAAATAGATATCAATAGTAGATAGAACAGTGAAAGTTTGATTCTAGCTAGTCTATCTACTATTTCTATGAGTCATATGCAAGACGTCATTTTAGAAAAGACTTTTTCACTATTCAATAAATAGATATCAATAGTAGATAGAACAGTGAAAGTTTGATTCTAGCTAGTCTATCTACTATTTCTATGAGTCATATGCAAGACGTCATTTTAGAAAAGACTTTTTCACTATTCAATAAATAGATATCAATAGTAGATAGAACAGTGAAAGTTTGATTCTAGCTAGTCTATCTACTATTTCTATGAGTCATATGCAAGACGTCATTTTAGAAAAGACTTTTTCACTATTCAATAAATAGATATCAATAGTAGATAGAACAGTGAAAGTTTGATTCTAGCTAGTCTATCTACTATTTCTATGAGTCATATGCAAGACGTCATTTTAGAAAAGACTTTTTCACTATTCAATAAATAGATATCAATAGTAGATAGAACAGTGAAAGTTTGATTCTAGCTAGTCTATCTACTATTTCTATGAGTCATATGCAAGACGTCATTTTAGAAAAGACTTTTTCACTATTCAATAAATAGATATCAATAGTAGATAGAACAGTGAAAGTTTGATTCTAGCTAGTCTATCTACTATTTCTATGAGTCATATGCAAGACGTCATTTTAGAAAAGACTTTTTCACTATTCAATAAATAGATATCAATAGTAGATAGAACAGTGAAAGTTTGATTCTAGCTAGTCTATCTACTATTTCTATGAGTCATATGCAAGACGTCATTTTAGAAAAGACTTTTTCACTATTCAATAAATAGATATCAATAGTAGATAGAACAGTGAAAGTTTGATTCTAGCTAGTCTATCTACTATTTCTATGAGTCATATGCAAGACGTCATTTTAGAAAAGACTTTTTCACTATTCAATAAATAGATATCAATAGTAGATAGAACAGTGAAAGTTTGATTCTAGCTAGTCTATCTACTATTTCTATGAGTCATATGCAAGACGTCATTTTAGAAAAGACTTTTTCACTATTCAATAAATAGATATCAATAGTAGATAGAACAGTGAAAGTTTGATTCTAGCTAGTCTATCTACTATTTCTATGAGTCATATGCAAGACGTCATTTTAGAAAAGACTTTTTCACTATTCAATAAATAGATATCAATAGTAGATAGAACAGTGAAAGTTTGATTCTAGCTAGTCTATCTACTATTTCTATGAGTCATATGCAAGACGTCATTTTAGAAAAGACTTTTTCACTATTCAATGAATAGATATCAATAGTAGATAGAACAGTGAAAGTTTGATTCTAGCTAGTCTATCTACTATTTCTATGAGTCATATGCAAGACGTCATTTTAGAAAAGACTTTTTCACTATTCAATAAATAGATATCAATAGTAGATAGAACAGTGAAAGTTTGATTCTAGCTAGTCTATCTACTATTTCTATGAGTCATATGCAAGACGTCATTTTAGAAAAGACTTTTTCACTATTCAATAAATAGATATCAATAGTAGATAGAACAGTGAAAGTTTGATTCTAGCTAGTCTATCTACTATTTCTATGAGTCATATGCAAGACGTCATTTTAGAAAAGACTTTTTCACTATTCAATAAATAGATATCAATAGTAGATAGAACAGTGAAAGTTTGATTCTAGCTAGTCTATCTACTATTTCTATGAGTCATATGCAAGACGTCATTTTAGAAAAGACTTTTTCACTATTCAATAAATAGATATCAATAGTAGATAGAACAGTGAAAGTTTGATTCTAGCTAGTCTATCTACTATTTCTATGAGTCATATGCAAGACGTCATTTTAGAAAAGACTTTTTCACTATTCAATAAATAGATATCAATAGTAGATAGAACAGTGAAAGTTTGATTCTAGCTAGTCTATCTACTATTTCTATGAGTCATATGCAAGACGTCATTTTAGAAAAGACTTTTTCACTATTCAATAAATAGATATCAATAGTAGATAGAACAGTGAAAGTTTGATTCTAGCTAGTCTATCTACTATTTCTATGAGTCATATGCAAGACGTCATTTTAGAAAAGACTTTTTCACTATTCAATAAATAGATATCAATAGTAGATAGAACAGTGAAAGTTTGATTCTAGCTAGTCTATCTACTATTTCTATGAGTCATATGCAAGACGTCATTTTAGAAAAGACTTTTTCACTATTCAATAAATAGATATCAATAGTAGATAGAACAGTGAAAGTTTGATTCTAGCTAGTCTATCTACTATTTCTATGAGTCATATGCAAGACGTCATTTTAGAAAAGACTTTTTCACTATTCAATAAATAGATATCAATAGTAGATAGAACAGTGAAAGTTTGATTCTAGCTAGTCTATCTACTATTTCTATGAGTCATATGCAAGACGTCATTTTAGAAAAGACTTTTTCACTATTCAATAAATAGATATCAATAGTAGATAGAACAGTGAAAGTTTGATTCTAGCTAGTCTATCTACTATTTCTATGAGTCATATGCAAGACGTCATTTTAGAAAAGACTTTTTCACTATTCAATAAATAGATATCAATAGTAGATAGAACAGTGAAAGTTTGATTCTAGCTAGTCTATCTACTATTTCTATGAGTCATATGCAAGACGTCATTTTAGAAAAGACTTTTTCACTATTCAATAAATAGATATCAATAGTAGATAGAACAGTGAAAGTTTGATTCTAGCTAGTCTATCTACTATTTCTATGAGTCATATGCAAGACGTCATTTTAGAAAAGACTTTTTCACTATTCAATAAATAGATATCAATAGTAGATAGAACAGTGAAAGTTTGATTCTAGCTAGTCTATCTACTATTTCTATGAGTCATATGCAAGACGTCATTTTAGAAAAGACTTTTTCACTATTCAATAAATAGATATCAATAGTAGATAGAACAGTGAAAGTTTGATTCTAGCTAGTCCATCTACTATTTCTATGAGTCATATGCAAGACTTCATTTTAGAAAAGACTTTTTCCAAATTCAATAAATAGATATCAATAGTAGATAGAACAGTGAAAGTTTGATTCTAGCTAGTCTATCTACTATTTCTATGAGTCATATGCAAGACGTCATTTTAGAAAAGACTTTTTCACTATTCAATGAATAGATATCAATAGTAGATAGAACAGTGAAAGTTTGATTCTAGCTAGTCTATCTACTATTTCTATGAGTCATATGCAAGACGTCATTTTAGAAAAGACTTTTTCACTATTCAATAAATAGATATCAATAGTAGATAGAACAGTGAAAGTTTGATTCTAGCTAGTCTATCTACTATTTCTATGAGTCATATGCAAGACTTCATTTTAGAAAAGACTTTTTCACTATTCAATAAATAGATATCAATAGTAGATAGAACAGTGAAAGTTTGATTCTAGCTAGTCTATCTACTATTTCTATGAGTCATATGCAAGACGTCATTTTAGAAAAGACTTTTTCACTATTCAATGAATAGATATCAATAGTAGATAGAACAGTGAAAGTTTGATTCTAGCTAGTCTATCTACTATTTCTATGAGTCATATGCAAGACGTCATTTTAGAAAAGACTTTTTCACTATTCAATAAATAGATATCAATAGTAGATAGAACAGTGAAAGTTTGATTCTAGCTAGTCTATCTACTATTTCTATGAGTCATATGCAAGACGTCATTTTAGAAAAGACTTTTTCACTATTCAATGAATAGATATCAATAGTAGATAGAACAGTGAAAGTTTGATTCTAGCTAGTCTATCTACTATTTCTATGAGTCATATGCAAGACGTCATTTTAGAAAAGACTTTTTCACTATTCAATAAATAGATATCAATAGTAGATAGAACAGTGAAAGTTTGATTCTAGCTAGTCTATCTACTATTTCTATGAGTCATATGCAAGACGTCATTTTAGAAAAGACTTTTTCACTATTCAATAAATAGATATCAATAGTAGATAGAACAGTGAAAGTTTGATTCTAGCTAGTCTATCTACTATTTCTATGAGTCATATGCAAGACGTCATTTTAGAAAAGACTTTTTCACTATTCAATAAATAGATATCAATAGTAGATAGAACAGTGAAAGTTTGATTCTAGCTAGTCTATCTACTATTTCTATGAGTCATATGCAAGACGTCATTTTAGAAAAGACTTTTTCACTATTCAATAAATAGATATCAATAGTAGATAGAACAGTGAAAGTTTGATTCTAGCTAGTCTATCTACTATTTCTATGAGTCATATGCAAGACGTCATTTTAGAAAAGACTTTTTCACTATTCAATAAATAGATATCAATAGTAGATAGAACAGTGAAAGTTTGATTCTAGCTAGTCTATCTACTATTTCTATGAGTCATATGCAAGACGTCATTTTAGAAAAGACTTTTTCACTATTCAATAAATAGATATCAATAGTAGATAGAACAGTGAAAGTTTGATTCTAGCTAGTCTATCTACTATTTCTATGAGTCATATGCAAGACGTCATTTTAGAAAAGACTTTTTCACTATTCAATAAATAGATATCAATAGTAGATAGAACAGTGAAAGTTTGATTCTAGCTAGTCTATCTACTATTTCTATGAGTCATATGCAAGACGTCATTTTAGAAAAGACTTTTTCACTATTCAATAAATAGATATCAATAGTAGATAGAACAGTGAAAGTTTGATTCTAGCTAGTCTATCTACTATTTCTATGAGTCATATGCAAGACGTCATTTTAGAAAAGACTTTTTCACTATTCAATAAATAGATATCAATAGTAGATAGAACAGTGAAAGTTTGATTCTAGCTAGTCTATCTACTATTTCTATGAGTCATATGCAAGACGTCATTTTAGAAAAGACTTTTTCACTATTCAATAAATAGATATCAATAGTAGATAGAACAGTGAAAGTTTGATTCTAGCTAGTCTATCTACTATTTCTATGAGTCATATGCAAGACGTCATTTTAGAAAAGACTTTTTCACTATTCAATAAATAGATATCAATAGTAGATAGAACAGTGAAAGTTTGATTCTAGCTAGTCTATCTACTATTTCTATGAGTCATATGCAAGACGTCATTTTAGAAAAGACTTTTTCACTATTCAATAAATAGATATCAATAGTAGATAGAACAGTGAAAGTTTGATTCTAGCTAGTCCATCTACTATTTCTATGAGTCATATGCAAGACTTCATTTTAGAAAAGACTTTTTCCAAATTCAATAAATAGATATCAATAGTAGATAGAACAGTGAAAGTTTGATTCTAGCTAGTCTATCTACTATTTCTATGAGTCATATGCAAGACGTCATTTTAGAAAAGACTTTTTCACTATTCAATGAATAGATATCAATAGTAGATAGAACAGTGAAAGTTTGATTCTAGCTAGTCTATCTACTATTTCTATGAGTCATATGCAAGACGTCATTTTAGAAAAGACTTTTTCACTATTCAATAAATAGATATCAATAGTAGATAGAACAGTGAAAGTTTGATTCTAGCTAGTCTATCTACTATTTCTATGAGTCATATGCAAGACTTCATTTTAGAAAAGACTTTTTCACTATTCAATAAATAGATATCAATAGTAGATAGAACAGTGAAAGTTTGATTCTAGCTAGTCTATCTACTATTTCTATGAGTCATATGCAAGACGTCATTTTAGAAAAGACTTTTTCACTATTCAATGAATAGATATCAATAGTAGATAGAACAGTGAAAGTTTGATTCTAGCTAGTCTATCTACTATTTCTATGAGTCATATGCAAGACGTCATTTTAGAAAAGACTTTTTCACTATTCAATAAATAGATATCAATAGTAGATAGAACAGTGAAAGTTTGATTCTAGCTAGTCTATCTACTATTTCTATGAGTCATATGCAAGACGTCATTTTAGAAAAGACTTTTTCACTATTCAATAAATAGATATCAATAGTAGATAGAACAGTGAAAGTTTGATTCTAGCTAGTCTATCTACTATTTCTATGAGTCATATGCAAGACGTCATTTTAGAAAAGACTTTTTCACTATTCAATAAATAGATATCAATAGTAGATAGAACAGTGAAAGTTTGATTCTAGCTAGTCTATCTACTATTTCTATGAGTCATATGCAAGACGTCATTTTAGAAAAGACTTTTTCACTATTCAATAAATAGATATCAATAGTAGATAGAACAGTGAAAGTTTGATTCTAGCTAGTCTATCTACTATTTCTATGAGTCATATGCAAGACGTCATTTTAGAAAAGACTTTTTCACTATTCAATAAATAGATATCAATAGTAGATAGAACAGTGAAAGTTTGATTCTAGCTAGTCTATCTACTATTTCTATGAGTCATATGCAAGACGTCATTTTAGAAAAGACTTTTTCACTATTCAATAAATAGATATCAATAGTAGATAGAACAGTGAAAGTTTGATTCTAGCTAGTCTATCTACTATTTCTATGAGTCATATGCAAGACGTCATTTTAGAAAAGACTTTTTCACTATTCAATAAATAGATATCAATAGTAGATAGAACAGTGAAAGTTTGATTCTAGCTAGTCTATCTACTATTTCTATGAGTCATATGCAAGACGTCATTTTAGAAAAGACTTTTTCACTATTCAATAAATAGATATCAATAGTAGATAGAACAGTGAAAGTTTGATTCTAGCTAGTCTATCTACTATTTCTATGAGTCATATGCAAGACGTCATTTTAGAAAAGACTTTTTCACTATTCAATAAATAGATATCAATAGTAGATAGAACAGTGAAAGTTTGATTCTAGCTAGTCTATCTACTATTTCTATGAGTCATATGCAAGACGTCATTTTAGAAAAGACTTTTTCACTATTCAATAAATAGATATCAATAGTAGATAGAACAGTGAAAGTTTGATTCTAGCTAGTCTATCTACTATTTCTATGAGTCATATGCAAGACGTCATTTTAGAAAAGACTTTTTCACTATTCAATAAATAGATATCAATAGTAGATAGAACAGTGAAAGTTTGATTCTAGCTAGTCTATCTACTATTTCTATGAGTCATATGCAAGACGTCATTTTAGAAAAGACTTTTTCACTATTCAATAAATAGATATCAATAGTAGATAGAACAGTGAAAGTTTGATTCTAGCTAGTCTATCTACTATTTCTATGAGTCATATGCAAGACGTCATTTTAGAAAAGACTTTTTCACTATTCAATAAATAGATATCAATAGTAGATAGAACAGTGAAAGTTTGATTCTAGCTAGTCTATCTACTATTTCTATGAGTCATATGCAAGACGTCATTTTAGAAAAGACTTTTTCACTATTCAATAAATAGATATCAATAGTAGATAGAACAGTGAAAGTTTGATTCTAGCTAGTCTATCTACTATTTCTATGAGTCATATGCAAGACGTCATTTTAGAAAAGACTTTTTCACTATTCAATAAATAGATATCAATAGTAGATAGAACAGTGAAAGTTTGATTCTAGCTAGTCTATCTACTATTTCTATGAGTCATATGCAAGACGTCATTTTAGAAAAGACTTTTTCACTATTCAATAAATAGATATCAATAGTAGATAGAACAGTGAAAGTTTGATTCTAGCTAGTCTATCTACTATTTCTATGAGTCATATGCAAGACGTCATTTTAGAAAAGACTTTTTCACTATTCAATAAATAGATATCAATAGTAGATAGAACAGTGAAAGTTTGATTCTAGCTAGTCTATCTACTATTTCTATGAGTCATATGCAAGACGTCATTTTAGAAAAGACTTTTTCACTATTCAATAAATAGATATCAATAGTAGATAGAACAGTGAAAGTTTGATTCTAGCTAGTCTATCTACTATTTCTATGAGTCATATGCAAGACGTCATTTTAGAAAAGACTTTTTCACTATTCAATAAATAGATATCAATAGTAGATAGAACAGTGAAAGTTTGATTCTAGCTAGTCTATCTACTATTTCTATGAGTCATATGCAAGACGTCATTTTAGAAAAGACTTTTTCACTATTCAATAAATAGATATCAATAGTAGATAGAACAGTGAAAGTTTGATTCTAGCTAGTCTATCTACTATTTCTATGAGTCATATGCAAGACGTCATTTTAGAAAAGACTTTTTCACTATTCAATAAATAGATATCAATAGTAGATAGAACAGTGAAAGTTTGATTCTAGCTAGTCTATCTACTATTTCTATGAGTCATATGCAAGACGTCATTTTAGAAAAGACTTTTTCACTATTCAATAAATAGATATCAATAGTAGATAGAACAGTGAAAGTTTGATTCTAGCTAGTCTATCTACTATTTCTATGAGTCATATGCAAGACGTCATTTTAGAAAAGACTTTTTCACTATTCAATAAATAGATATCAATAGTAGATAGAACAGTGAAAGTTTGATTCTAGCTAGTCTATCTACTATTTCTATGAGTCATATGCAAGACGTCATTTTAGAAAAGACTTTTTCACTATTCAATAAATAGATATCAATAGTAGATAGAACAGTGAAAGTTTGATTCTAGCTAGTCTATCTACTATTTCTATGAGTCATATGCAAGACGTCATTTTAGAAAAGACTTTTTCACTATTCAATAAATAGATATCAATAGTAGATAGAACAGTGAAAGTTTGATTCTAGCTAGTCTATCTACTATTTCTATGAGTCATATGCAAGACGTCATTTTAGAAAAGACTTTTTCACTATTCAATAAATAGATATCAATAGTAGATAGAACAGTGAAAGTTTGATTCTAGCTAGTCTATCTACTATTTCTATGAGTCATATGCAAGACGTCATTTTAGAAAAGACTTTTTCACTATTCAATAAATAGATATCAATAGTAGATAGAACAGTGAAAGTTTGATTCTAGCTAGTCTATCTACTATTTCTATGAGTCATATGCAAGACGTCATTTTAGAAAAGACTTTTTCACTATTCAATAAATAGATATCAATAGTAGATAGAACAGTGAAAGTTTGATTCTAGCTAGTCTATCTACTATTTCTATGAGTCATATGCAAGACGTCATTTTAGAAAAGACTTTTTCACTATTCAATAAATAGATATCAATAGTAGATAGAACAGTGAAAGTTTGATTCTAGCTAGTCTATCTACTATTTCTATGAGTCATATGCAAGACGTCATTTTAGAAAAGACTTTTTCACTATTCAATAAATAGATATCAATAGTAGATAGAACAGTGAAAGTTTGATTCTAGCTAGTCTATCTACTATTTCTATGAGTCATATGCAAGACGTCATTTTAGAAAAGACTTTTTCACTATTCAATAAATAGATATCAATAGTAGATAGAACAGTGAAAGTTTGATTCTAGCTAGTCTATCTACTATTTCTATGAGTCATATGCAAGACGTCATTTTAGAAAAGACTTTTTCACTATTCAATAAATAGATATCAATAGTAGATAGAACAGTGAAAGTTTGATTCTAGCTAGTCTATCTACTATTTCTATGAGTCATATGCAAGACGTCATTTTAGAAAAGACTTTTTCACTATTCAATAAATAGATATCAATAGTAGATAGAACAGTGAAAGTTTGATTCTAGCTAGTCTATCTACTATTTCTATGAGTCATATGCAAGACGTCATTTTAGAAAAGACTTTTTCACTATTCAATAAATAGATATCAATAGTAGATAGAACAGTGAAAGTTTGATTCTAGCTAGTCTATCTACTATTTCTATGAGTCATATGCAAGACGTCATTTTAGAAAAGACTTTTTCACTATTCAATAAATAGATATCAATAGTAGATAGAACAGTGAAAGTTTGATTCTAGCTAGTCTATCTACTATTTCTATGAGTCATATGCAAGACGTCATTTTAGAAAAGACTTTTTCACTATTCAATAAATAGATATCAATAGTAGATAGAACAGTGAAAGTTTGATTCTAGCTAGTCTATCTACTATTTCTATGAGTCATATGCAAGACGTCATTTTAGAAAAGACTTTTTCACTATTCAATAAATAGATATCAATAGTAGATAGAACAGTGAAAGTTTGATTCTAGCTAGTCTATCTACTATTTCTATGAGTCATATGCAAGACGTCATTTTAGAAAAGACTTTTTCACTATTCAATAAATAGATATCAATAGTAGATAGAACAGTGAAAGTTTGATTCTAGCTAGTCTATCTACTATTTCTATGAGTCATATGCAAGACGTCATTTTAGAAAAGACTTTTTCACTATTCAATAAATAGATATCAATAGTAGATAGAACAGTGAAAGTTTGATTCTAGCTAGTCTATCTACTATTTCTATGAGTCATATGCAAGACGTCATTTTAGAAAAGACTTTTTCACTATTCAATAAATAGATATCAATAGTAGATAGAACAGTGAAAGTTTGATTCTAGCTAGTCTATCTACTATTTCTATGAGTCATATGCAAGACGTCATTTTAGAAAAGACTTTTTCACTATTCAATAAATAGATATCAATAGTAGATAGAACAGTGAAAGTTTGATTCTAGCTAGTCTATCTACTATTTCTATGAGTCATATGCAAGACGTCATTTTAGAAAAGACTTTTTCACTATTCAATAAATAGATATCAATAGTAGATAGAACAGTGAAAGTTTGATTCTAGCTAGTCTATCTACTATTTCTATGAGTCATATGCAAGACGTCATTTTAGAAAAGACTTTTTCACTATTCAATAAATAGATATCAATAGTAGATAGAACAGTGAAAGTTTGATTCTAGCTAGTCTATCTACTATTTCTATGAGTCATATGCAAGACGTCATTTTAGAAAAGACTTTTTCACTATTCAATAAATAGATATCAATAGTAGATAGAACAGTGAAAGTTTGATTCTAGCTAGTCTATCTACTATTTCTATGAGTCATATGCAAGACGTCATTTTAGAAAAGACTTTTTCACTATTCAATAAATAGATATCAATAGTAGATAGAACAGTGAAAGTTTGATTCTAGCTAGTCTATCTACTATTTCTATGAGTCATATGCAAGACGTCATTTTAGAAAAGACTTTTTCACTATTCAATAAATAGATATCAATAGTAGATAGAACAGTGAAAGTTTGATTCTAGCTAGTCTATCTACTATTTCTATGAGTCATATGCAAGACGTCATTTTAGAAAAGACTTTTTCACTATTCAATAAATAGATATCAATAGTAGATAGAACAGTGAAAGTTTGATTCTAGCTAGTCTATCTACTATTTCTATGAGTCATATGCAAGACGTCATTTTAGAAAAGACTTTTTCACTATTCAATAAATAGATATCAATAGTAGATAGAACAGTGAAAGTTTGATTCTAGCTAGTCTATCTACTATTTCTATGAGTCATATGCAAGACGTCATTTTAGAAAAGACTTTTTCACTATTCAATAAATAGATATCAATAGTAGATAGAACAGTGAAAGTTTGATTCTAGCTAGTCTATCTACTATTTCTATGAGTCATATGCAAGACGTCATTTTAGAAAAGACTTTTTCACTATTCAATAAATAGATATCAATAGTAGATAGAACAGTGAAAGTTTGATTCTAGCTAGTCTATCTACTATTTCTATGAGTCATATGCAAGACGTCATTTTAGAAAAGACTTTTTCACTATTCAATAAATAGATATCAATAGTAGATAGAACAGTGAAAGTTTGATTCTAGCTAGTCTATCTACTATTTCTATGAGTCATATGCAAGACGTCATTTTAGAAAAGACTTTTTCACTATTCAATAAATAGATATCAATAGTAGATAGAACAGTGAAAGTTTGATTCTAGCTAGTCTATCTACTATTTCTATGAGTCATATGCAAGACGTCATTTTAGAAAAGACTTTTTCACTATTCAATAAATAGATATCAATAGTAGATAGAACAGTGAAAGTTTGATTCTAGCTAGTCTATCTACTATTTCTATGAGTCATATGCAAGACGTCATTTTAGAAAAGACTTTTTCACTATTCAATAAATAGATATCAATAGTAGATAGAACAGTGAAAGTTTGATTCTAGCTAGTCTATCTACTATTTCTATGAGTCATATGCAAGACGTCATTTTAGAAAAGACTTTTTCACTATTCAATAAATAGATATCAATAGTAGATAGAACAGTGAAAGTTTGATTCTAGCTAGTCTATCTACTATTTCTATGAGTCATATGCAAGACGTCATTTTAGAAAAGACTTTTTCACTATTCAATAAATAGATATCAATAGTAGATAGAACAGTGAAAGTTTGATTCTAGCTAGTCTATCTACTATTTCTATGAGTCATATGCAAGACGTCATTTTAGAAAAGACTTTTTCACTATTCAATAAATAGATATCAATAGTAGATAGAACAGTGAAAGTTTGATTCTAGCTAGTCTATCTACTATTTCTATGAGTCATATGCAAGACGTCATTTTAGAAAAGACTTTTTCACTATTCAATAAATAGATATCAATAGTAGATAGAACAGTGAAAGTTTGATTCTAGCTAGTCTATCTACTATTTCTATGAGTCATATGCAAGACGTCATTTTAGAAAAGACTTTTTCACTATTCAATAAATAGATATCAATAGTAGATAGAACAGTGAAAGTTTGATTCTAGCTAGTCTATCTACTATTTCTATGAGTCATATGCAAGACGTCATTTTAGAAAAGACTTTTTCACTATTCAATAAATAGATATCAATAGTAGATAGAACAGTGAAAGTTTGATTCTAGCTAGTCTATCTACTATTTCTATGAGTCATATGCAAGACGTCATTTTAGAAAAGACTTTTTCACTATTCAATAAATAGATATCAATAGTAGATAGAACAGTGAAAGTTTGATTCTAGCTAGTCTATCTACTATTTCTATGAGTCATATGCAAGACGTCATTTTAGAAAAGACTTTTTCACTATTCAATAAATAGATATCAATAGTAGATAGAACAGTGAAAGTTTGATTCTAGCTAGTCTATCTACTATTTCTATGAGTCATATGCAAGACGTCATTTTAGAAAAGACTTTTTCACTATTCAATAAATAGATATCAATAGTAGATAGAACAGTGAAAGTTTGATTCTAGCTAGTCTATCTACTATTTCTATGAGTCATATGCAAGACGTCATTTTAGAAAAGACTTTTTCACTATTCAATAAATAGATATCAATAGTAGATAGAACAGTGAAAGTTTGATTCTAGCTAGTCTATCTACTATTTCTATGAGTCATATGCAAGACGTCATTTTATAAAAGACTTTTTCACTATTCAATAAATAGATATCAATAGTAGATAGAACAGTGAAAGTTTGATTCTAGCTAGTCTATCTACTATTTCTATGAGTCATATGCAAGACGTCATTTTAGAAAAGACTTTTTCACTATTCAATAAATAGATATCAATAGTAGATAGAACAGTGAAAGTTTGATTCTAGCTAGTCTATCTACTATTTCTATGAGTCATATGCAAGACGTCATTTTAGAAAAGACTTTTTCACTATTCAATAAATAGATATCAATAGTAGATAGAACAGTGAAAGTTTGATTCTAGCTAGTCTATCTACTATTTCTATGAGTCATATGCAAGACGTCATTTTAGAAAAGACTTTTTCACTATTCAATAAATAGATATCAATAGTAGATAGAACAGTGAAAGTTTGATTCTAGCTAGTCTATCTACTATTTCTATGAGTCATATGCAAGACGTCATTTTAGAAAAGACTTTTTCACTATTCAATAAATAGATATCAATAGTAGATAGAACAGTGAAAGTTTGATTCTAGCTAGTCTATCTACTATTTCTATGAGTCATATGCAAGACATCATTTTAGAAAAGACTTTTTCACTATTCAATAAATAGATATCAATAGTAGATAGAACAGTGAAAGTTTGATTCTAGCTAGTCTATCTACTATTTCTATGAGTCATATGCAAGACGTCATTTTAGAAAAGACTTTTTCACTATTCAATAAATAGATATCAATAGTAGATAGAACAGTGAAAGTTTGATTCTAGCTAGTCTATCTACTATTTCTATGAGTCATATGCAAGACGTCATTTTAGAAAAGACTTTTTCACTATTCAATAAATAGATATCAATAGTAGATAGAACAGTGAAAGTTTGATTCTAGCTAGTCTATCTACTATTTCTATGAGTCATATGCAAGACGTCATTTTAGAAAAGACTTTTTCACTATTCAATAAATAGATATCAATAGTAGATAGAACAGTGAAAGTTTGATTCTAGCTAGTCTATCTACTATTTCTATGAGTCATATGCAAGACGTCATTTTAGAAAAGAATTTTTCACTATTCAATAAATAGATATCAATAGTAGATAGAACAGTGAAAGTTTGATTCTAGCTAGTCTATCTACTATTTCTATGAGTCATATGCAAGACGTCATTTTAGAAAAGACTTTTTCACTATTCAATAAATAGATATCAATAGTAGATAGAACAGTGAAAGTTTGATTCTAGCTAGTCTATCTACTATTTCTATGAGTCATATGCAAGACGTCATTTTAGAAAAGACTTTTTCACTATTCAATAAATAGATATCAATAGTAGATAGAACAGTGAAAGTTTGATTCTAGCTAGTCTATCTACTATTTCTATGAGTCATATGCAAGACGTCATTTTAGAAAAGACTTTTTCACTATTCAATAAATAGATATCAATAGTAGATAGAACAGTGAAAGTTTGATTCTAGCTAGTCTATCTACTATTTCTATGAGTCATATGCAAGACGTCATTTTAGAAAAGACTTTTTCACTATTCAATAAATAGATATCAATAGTAGATAGAACAGTGAAAGTTTGATTCTAGCTAGTCTATCTACTATTTCTATGAGTCATATGCAAGACGTCATTTTAGAAAAGACTTTTTCACTATTCAATAAATAGATATCAATAGTAGATAGAACAGTGAAAGTTTGATTCTAGCTAGTCTATCTACTATTTCTATGAGTCATATGCAAGACGTCATTTTAGAAAAGACTTTTTCACTATTCAATAAATAGATATCAATAGTAGATAGAACAGTGAAAGTTTGATTCTAGCTAGTCTATCTACTATTTCTATGAGTCATATGCAAGACGTCATTTTAGAAAAGACTTTTTCACTATTCAATAAATAGATATCAATAGTAGATAGAACAGTGAAAGTTTGATTCTAGCTAGTCTATCTACTATTTCTATGAGTCATATGCAAGACGTCATTTTAGAAAAGACTTTTTCACTATTCAATAAATAGATATCAATAGTAGATAGAACAGTGAAAGTTTGATTCTAGCTAGTCTATCTACTATTTCTATGAGTCATATGCAAGACGTCATTTTAGAAAAGACTTTTTCACTATTCAATAAATAGATATCAATAGTAGATAGAACAGTGAAAGTTTGATTCTAGCTAGTCTATCTACTATTTCTATGAGTCATATGCAAGACGTCATTTTAGAAAAGACTTTTTCACTATTCAATAAATAGATATCAATAGTAGATAGAACAGTGAAAGTTTGATTCTAGCTAGTCTATCTACTATTTCTATGAGTCATATGCAAGACGTCATTTTAGAAAAGACTTTTTCACTATTCAATAAATAGATATCAATAGTAGATAGAACAGTGAAAGTTTGATTCTAGCTAGTCTATCTTACTATTTCTATGAGTCATATGCAAGACGTCATTTTAGAAAAGACTTTTTCACTATTCAATAAATAGATATCAATAGTAGATAGAACAGTGAAAGTTTGATTCTAGCTAGTCTATC
>NW_027065828.1:0-20529 GCF_032884065.1 Artemia franciscana | reverse complement strand
TACCATGTGCAATCATAAAATTGTCCAATATTTTCATTTTTTCCATAGACAAAGCTCTTACCCTCGAAAACTAAAACTTTTGAAATAGGAAAAGAGCCTTTAATCACATTCTTTACCATTTGCAATCATAAAATAGTCTAATATCTTCATTTTTTCAACATACGTAGCTATTACCCTCGAAAACTAAAACTTTTGAAGTAGGAAAAGAGCCTTTAATCACATTCTTTACCATTTGCAATCATAAAATAGTCTAATATCTTCATTTTTTCAACATACGTAGCTATTATCCTCGAAAACTAAAACTTTTGAAATAGGAAAAGAGCCTTTAATCACATTCTTTACCATTTGCAATCATAAAATAGTCTAATATCATCATTTTTTCCACAGACCCTCGAAAACTAAAACTTTGAAATAGGAAAAGAGCCTTTAATCACATTATTTACAATGTGCAATCATAAAATAGTCTATATCTTCATTTTTTCAACATACGTAGCTATTACGCTCGAAAACTAAAACTTTTGAAATAGGAAAAGAGCCTTTAATCACATTCTTTACCATTTGCAATCATAAATAGTCTAATATCTTCATTTTTTCAACATACGTAGCTATTACCCTCGAAAACTAAAACTTTTGAAGTAGGAAAAGAGCCTTTAAGATCACATTCTTTACCATTTGCAATCATAAAATAGTCTAATATCTTCATTTTTTCAACATACATAGCTATTACCCTCGAAAACTAAAACATTTGACATAGGAAAAGAGCCTTTAATCACATTCTTTACCATGTGCAATCATAAAATAGTCTAATATCTTCATTTTTCAACATACGTAGCTATTACCCTCGAAAACTAAAACTTTTGAAATAGGAAAAGAGCCTTTAATCACATTCTTTACCAAGTGCAATCATAAAATAGTCTAATATCTTCATTTTTTCAACATAAGTAGCTATTACCCTCGAAAACTAAAACTTTTGAAATAGGAAAAGAGCCTTTAATCACATTGCTTTACCATTTGCAATTATAAAATAGTCTATATCTTCATTTTTTCAACATACGTAGCTATTACCCTCGAAAACTAAACTTTTGAAATAGGAAAAGAGCTTTAATCACATTCTTTACCATGTGCAATCATAAAATTGTCTAATATCTTCATTTTTTTCCACAGACAAAGCTCTTACCCTCGAAAACTAAAACTTTTGAAATAGGAAAAGAGCCTTTAATCACATTCTTTACCATTTGCAATCATAAAATAGTCTAATATCTTCGTTTTTTCAACATACGTAGCTATTACCCTGGAAAACTAAAACTTTTGACATAGGAAAAGAGCCTTTAATCACATTCTTTACCATTTGCAATCATAAAATAGTCTAATATCTTCATTTTTTCAACATACGTAGCTATTACCCTCGAAAACTAAAACTTTTGAAATAGGAAAAGAGCCTTTAATCACATTCTTACCATTTGCAATCATAAAATAGTCTAATATCTTCATTTTTTCCACAGACCCTCGAAAACTAAAACTTTTGAAATAGGAAAATAGCCTTTAATCACATTCTTTACCATGTGCAATCATAAAATAGTCTAATATCTTCATTTTTTTAACATACGTAGCTATTACCTTCGAAAACTAAAACTTTTGAAATAGGAAAAGAGCCTTTAATCACATTCTTTACCATGTGCAATCATAAAATAGTCTAATATCTTCATTATTTCAACATACGTAGCTATTACCCTCGAAAACTAAAACTTTTGAAATAGGAAAAGAGCCAATAATCACATTCTTTACCATTTGCAATCATAAAATAGTCTAATATCTTCATTTTTTCAACATACGTAGCTATTACCCTCAAAAACTAAAACTTTTGACATAGGAAAAGACCCTTTAATCACACTCTTTACCATTTGCAATCATAAAATAGTCTAATATCTTCATTTTTTCAACATACGTAGCTATTACCCTTGAAAACTAAAACTTTTGAAATAGGAAAAGAGCCTTTAATCACATTCTTTACCATGTGCAATAATAAAATAGTCTAATATCTTCATTTTTTCAACATAAGTAGCTATTACCCTCGAAAACTAAAACTTTTGAAATAGGAAAAGAGCCTTTAATCACATTCTTTACCATGTGCAATCATAAAATTGTCTAATATCTTCATTTTTTCCACAGACAAAGCTATTATCCTCGAAAACTAAAACTTTTGACATAGGAAAAGAGCCTTTAATCACATTCTTTACCATTTGCAATCATAAAATAGTCTAATATCTTCATTTTTTCAACATACGTAGCTATTACCCTTGAAAACTAAAACTTTTGAAATAAAAAAAGAGCCTTTAATTACATTCTTTACCATGTGCAGTCATAAAATAGTCTAATATCTTCATTTTTTCAACATACGTAGCTATTACCCTCGAAAACTAAAACTTTTGAAATAGGAAAAGAGCCTTTAATCACATTCTTTACCATTTGCAATCATAAAATAGTCTAATATCTTCATTTTTTCAACATACGTAGCTATTACCCTCGAAAACTAAAACTTTTGACATAGGAAAAGACCCTTTAATCACACTCTTTACCATTTGCAATCATAAAATAGTCTAATATCTTCATTTTTTCAACGTAGCTATTACCCTCGAAAACTAAAACTTTTGAAATAGGAAAAGAGCCTTTAATCACATTATTTACCATGTGCAATCATAAAAAGTCTAATATCTTCATTTTTTCAACATACGTAGCTATTACCCTCGAAAACTAAAACTTTTGAAATAGGAAAAGAGCCTTTAATCACATTCTTTACCATGTGCAATCATAAAATAGTCTAATATCTTCATTTTTTTCCACAGACAAAGCTATTACCCTTGAAAACTAAAACTTTTGACATAGGAAAAGAGCCTTTAATCACATTCTTTACCATTTGCAATCATAAAATAGTCTAATATCTTCATTTTTTCAACATACGTAGCTATTACCCTCGAAAACTAAAACTTTTGAAATAGGAAAAGAGCCTTTAATCACATTCTTTACCAAGTGCAATCATAAAATTGTCTAATATCTTCACTTTTTCAACATACGTAGCTATTACCCTCGAAAACTAAAACTTTTGACATAGGAAAAGAGCCTTTAATCACATTCTTTACCATTTGCAATCATAAACTAGTCTAATATCTCCATTTTTTCAACATACGTAGCTATTACCCTCGAAAACTAAAACTTTTGAAATAGGAAAAGAGCCTTTAATCACATTCTTTACCATTTGCAATCATAAAATTGTCTAATATCTTCATTTTTTCAACATACGTAGCTATTACCCTCGAAAACTAAAACTTTTGAAATAGGAAAAGAGCCTTTAATCACATTCTTTACCATTTGCAATCATAAAATAGTCTAATATCTTCATTGTTTCAACATACATAGCTATTACCCTCGAGAACTAAAACTTTTGAAATAGGAAAAAGCGTTTAATCACATTCTTTACCATTTACAATCATAAAATAGTCTAATATCTTCATTGTTTCAACATACGTAGCTATTACCCTCGAAAACTAAAACTTTTGAAATAGGAAAAGAGCCTTTAATCACATTCTTTACCATTTGCAATCATAAGATTGTCTAATATCTTCATTTTTTCAACATACGTAGCTATTACCCTCGAAAACTAAAACTTTTGAAATAGGAAAAGACCCTTTAATCACATTCTTTACCATTTGCAATCATAAAATAGTCTAATATCCTCATTTTTTCAACATACGTAGCTATTACCCTAGAAAACTAAAACTTTTGAAATAGGAAAAGAGCCTTTAATCACATTCATTACCATTTGCAATCATAAAATTGTCTAATATCTTCATTTTTTCAACATACGTAGCTATTACCCTCGAAAACTAAAATTTTTTAAATAGGAAAAGAGCCTTTAATCACATTCTTTACCATTTGCAATCATAAAATAGTCTAATATCTTCATTCATAAAATAGTCTAATATCTTCATTTTTTCAACATACGTAGCTATTACCCTCAAAAACTAAAACTTTTGAAATAGGAAAAGAGCCTTTAATCACATTCTTTACCATGTGCAATTATAAAATTGTCTAATATCTTCATTTTTTCCACAGACAAAGCTATTACCCTCGAAAACTAAAACTTTTGAAATAGGAAAAGAGCCTTTAATCACATTCTTTACCATATGCAATCATAAAATAGTCTTATTTCTTCATTTTTTCCACATACGTAGCTATTACCCTCGAAAACTAAAACTTTTGAAATAGGAAAAGAGCCTTTAATCAAATTCTTTACCATTTGCAATCATAAAATAGTCTAATATCTTCATTTTTTCAACATACGTAGCTATTACCCTCGAAAACTAAAACTTTTGAAATAGGATAAGAGCCTTTAATCACATTCTTTACCATTTGCAATCATAAAATTGTCTAATATCTTAATTTTTTAAACATACGTACCTATTACCCTCGAAAACTAAAACTTTTGAAATAGGAAAAGAGCCTTTAATCACATTCTTTACCATTTGCAATCATAAAATAGTCTAATATCCTCATTTTTTCAACATACGTAGCTATTACCCTCGAAAACTAAAACTTTTGAAATAGGAAAAGAGGCTTTAATCACATTCTTTACCATTTGCAATCATAAAATTGTCTAATATCTTCATTTTTTCAACATACGTAGCTATTACCCTCGAAAACTAAAACTTTTGAAATAGGAAAAGAGCCTTTAATCACATTCTTTACCATTTGCAATCATAAAATAGTCTAATATCTTCATTCATAAAATAGTCTAATATCTTCATTTTTTCAACATACGTAGCTATTACCCTCAAAAACTAAAACTTTTGAAATAGGAAAAGAGCCTTTAATCACATTCTTTACCATTTGCAATCATAAAATAGTCTAATATCTTCATTTTTTCAACAACGTAGCTATTACCCTCGAAAACTAAAACTTTTGAAAGAGGAAAAGAGCCTTTAATCACATTCTTTACCATGTGCAATCATAAAATAGTCTAATATCTTCATTTTTTCCACAGACAAAGCTATTACCCTCGAAAACTAAAACTTTTGACATAGGAAAAGAGCCTTTAATCACATTCTTTACCATTTGCAATCATAAATAGTCTAATATCTTCATTTTTTCCACAGACATAGCTATTACCCTCGAAAACTAAAACTTTTGAAATAGGAAAAGAGCCTTTAATCACATTCTTTACCATTTGCAATCAAAAATAGTCTAATATCTCATTTTTTCAACATATCTTTACCATTTGCAATCAATAAAATAGTCTAATATCTTCATTTTTTCAACATACGTAGCTATTACCCTCGAAAACTAAAACTTTTAATAGGAAAAGAGCCTTTAATCACATTCTTTACCATGTGCAATCATAAAATAGTCTAATATCTTCATTTTTACCACAACACGTAGCTATTACCCTCGAAAACTAAAACTTTTGAAATAGGAAAAGAGCCTTTAATCACATTCTTTACCATGTGCAATCATAAAATAGTCTAATATCTTCATTTTTTCAACATACGTAGCTATTACCCTCGAAAACTAAAACTTTTGAAATAGGAAAAGAGCCTTTAATCACATTCTTTACCATTTGCAATCATAAAATAGTCTAATATCTTCATTTTTTCAACATACGTAGCTATTACCCTCGAAAACTAAAACTTTTGAAATAGGAAAAGAGCCTTTAATCACATTCTTTACCATTTGCAATCATAAAATAGTCTAATATCTTCATTTTTTCAACATACGTAGCTATTACCCTCGAAAACTAAAACTTTTGAATAGGAAAAGAGCCTTTAATCACATTCTTTACCATTTGCAATCATAAAATAGTCTAATATCTTCATTTTTTCAACATACGTAGCTATTACCCTCGAAAACTAAAACTTTTGACATAGGAAAAGAGCCTTTAATCACATTCTTTACCATTTGCAATCATAAAATAGTCTAATATCTTCATTTTTTCAACATACGTAGCTATTACCCTCGAAAACTAAAACTTTTGAAATAGGAAAAGAGCCTTTAATCACATTCTTTACCATTTGCAATCATAAAATAGTCTAATATCTTCATTTTTTCAACATACGTAGCTATTACCCTCGAAAACTAAAACTTTTGAAATAGGAAAAGAGCCTTTAATCACATTCTTTACCATTTGCAATCATAAAATAGTCTAATATCTTCTTCATTTTTTCCACACATACGTAGCTATTACCCTCGAAAACTAAAACTTTTGAAATAGGAAAAGAGCCTTTAATCACATTCTTTACCATTTGCAATCATAAAATAGTCTAATATCTTCATTTTTTCAACATACGTAGCTATTACCCTCGAAAACTAAAACTTTTGAAATAGGAAAAGAGCCTTTAATCAATTCTTTACCATTTGCAATCATAAAATAGTCTAATATCTTCATTTTTCAACCTACGTAGCTATTACCCTCGAAAACTAAAACTTTTGAAATAGGAAAAGAGCCTTTAATCACATTCTTTACCATTTGCAATCATAAAATAGTCTAATATCTTCATTTTTTCAACATACGTAGCTATTACCCTCGAAAACTAAAACTTTTGAAATAGGAAAAGAGCCTTTAATCACATTCTTTACCATTTGCAATCATAAAATAGTCTAATATCTCATTTTTTCAACATACGTAGCTATTACCCTCGAAAACTAAAACTTTTGACATAGGAAAAGAGCCTTTAATCACATTCTTTACCATTTGCAATCATAAAATAGTCTAATATCTTCATTTTTTAACATACGTAGCTATTACCCTCGAAAACTAAAACTTTTGAAATAGGAAAAGAGCCTTTAATCACATTCTTTACCATTTGCAATCATAAAATAGTCTAATATCTTCATTTTTTCAACATACGTAGCTATTACCCTCGAAAACTAAAACTTTTGAAATAGGAAAAGAGCCTTTAATCACATTCTTTACCATTTGCATTCATAAAATAGTCTAATATCTTCATTTTTTCAACATACGTAGCTATTACCCTCGAAAACTAAAACTTTTGAAATAGGAAAAGAGCCTTTAATCACATTCTTTACCATTTGCAATCATAAAATAGTCTAATATCTTCATTTTTTCAACATACGTAGCTATTACCCTCGAAAACTAAAACTTTTGACATAGGAAAAGAGCCTTTAATCACATTCTTTACCATTTGCAATCATAAAATAGTCTAATATCTTCATTTTTCAACATACGTAGCTATTACCCTCGAAAACTAAAACTTTTGAAATAGGAAAAGAGCCTTTAATCACATTCTTTACCATTTGCAATCATAAAATAGTCTAATATCTTCATTTTTCAACATACGTAGCTATTACCCTCGAAAACTAAAACTTTTGAAATAGGAAAAGAGCCTTTAATCACATTCTTTACCATTTGCAATCATAAAATAGTCTAATATCTTCATTTTTTCAACATACGTAGCTATTACCCTCGAAAACTAAAACTTTTGAAATAGGAAAAGAGCCTTTAATCACATTCTTTACCATTTGCAATCATAAAATAGTCTAATATCTTCATTTTTTCAACATACGTAGCTATTACCCTCGAAAACTAAAACTTTTGAAATAGGAAAAGAGCCTTTAATCACATTCTTTACCATTTGCAATCATAAAATAGTCTAATATCTTCATTTTTTCAACATACGTAGCTATTACCCTCGAAAACTAAAACTTTTGACATAGGAAAAGAGCCTTTAATCACATTCTTTACCATTTGCAATCATAAAATAGTCTAATATCTTCATTTTTTCAACATACGTAGCTCTTACCCTCGAAAACTAAAACTTTTGAAATAGGAAAAGAGCCTTTAATCACATTCTTTACCATTTGCAATCATAAAATAGTCTAATATCTTCATTTTTTCAACATACATAGCTATTACCCTCGAAACTAAAACTTTTGAAATAGGAAAAGAGCCTTTAATCAAATTCTTTACTATGTGCAATCTTAAAATAGTCTAATATCTTCATTTTTTCAACAACTTTAGCTATTACCCTCGAAAACTAAAACTTTTGACATAGGAAAAGAGCCTTTAATCACATTCTTTACCATTTGCAATCATAAAATAGTCTAATATCTTCATTTTTTCAACAGACATAGCTATTACCCTCGAAAACTAAAACTTTTGAAATAGGAAAAGAGCCTTTAATCACATTCTTTACCATTTGCAATCATAAAATAGTCTAATATCTTCATTTTTTCAACATACGTAGCTATTACCCTCGAAACTAAAACTTTTGAAATAGGAAAAGAGCCTTTAATCACATTCTTTACCATTTGCAATCATAAAATTAGTCTAATATCTTCATTTTTTCAACATACGTAGCTATTACCCTCGAAAACTAAAACTTTTGAAATAGGAAAAGAGCCTTTAATCACATTCTTTACCATTTGCAATCATAAAATAGTCTAATATCTTCATTTTTTCCACAACATACGTAGCTATTACCCTCGAAAACTAAAACTTTTGACATAGAAAAGAGCCTTTAATCACATTCTTTACCATGTGCAATCATAAAATAGTCTAATATCTTCATTTTTTCCACATACATAGCTATTACCCTCGAAAACTAAAACTTTTGAAATAGGAAAAGAGCCTTTAATCACATTCTTTACCATGTGCAATCATAAAATAGTCTAATATCTTCATTTTTTCCACATACGTAGCTATTACCCTCGAAAACTAAAACTTTTGAAATAGGAAAAGAGCCTTTAATCACATTCTTTACCATTTGCAATCATAAAATAGTCTAATATCTTCATTTTTTCAACATACGTAGCTATTACCCTCGAAAACTAAAACTTTTGAAATAGGAAAAGAGCCTTTAATCACATTCTTTACCATTTGCAATCATAAAATAGTCTAATATCTTCATTTTTTCAACATACGTAGCTATTACCCTCGAAAACTAAAACTTTTGACATAGGAAAAGAGCCTTTAATCACATTCTTTACCATTTGCAATCATAAAATAGTCTAATATCTTCATTTTTTCAACATACGTAGCTATTACCCTCGAAAACTAAAACTTTTGAAATAGGAAAAGAGCCTTTAATCACATTCTTTACCATTTGCAATCATAAAATAGTCTAATATCTTCATTTTTTCAACATACGTAGCTATTACCCTCGAAACTAAAACTTTTGAAATAGGAAAAGAGCCTTTAATCACATTCTTTACCATTTGCAATCATAAAATGGTCTAATATCTTCATTTTTTCAACATACGTAGCTATTACCCTCGAAAACTAAAACTTTTGAAATAGGAAAAGAGCCTTTAATCACATTCTTTACCATTTGCAATCATAAAATAGTCTAATATCTTCATTTTTTCAACAACGTAGCTATTACCCTCAAAACTAAAACTTTTGAAATAGGAAAAGAGCCTTTAATCACATTCTTTACCATTTGCAATCATAAAATAGTCTAATATCTTCATTTTTTCAACATACGTAGCTATTACCCTCGAAAACTAAAACTTTTGAAATAGGAAAAGAGCCTTTAATCACATTCTTTACCATTTGCAATCATAAAATAGTCTAATATCTTCATTTTTTCCACAGACAAAGCTATTACCCTCGAAAACTAAAACTTTTGAAATAGGAAAAGAGCCTTTAATCACATTCTTTACCATGTGCAATCATAAAATAGTCTAATATCTTCATTTTTTCCACAGACATAGCTATTACCCTCGAAAACTAAAACTTTTGAAATAGGAAAAGAGCCTTTAATCACATTCTTTACCATTTGCAATCATAAAATAGTCTAAATCTTCATGTTTTCAACATATCTTTACCATTTGCAATCATAAAATAGTCTAATATCTTCAATTTTTCAACATACGTAGCTATTACCCTCGAAAACTAAAACTTTTGAAATAGGAAAAGAGCCTTTAATCACATTCTTTACCATGTGCAATCATAAAATAGTCTAATATCTTCATTTTTTCAACATACGTAGCTATTACCCTCGAAAACTAAAACTTTTGACATAGGAAAAGAGCCTTTAAGCACATTCTTTACCATGTGCAATCATAAAAATAGTCTAATATCTTCATTTTTTCAACAGACATAGCTATTACCCTCGAAAACTAAAACTTTTGACATAGGAAAAGAGCCTTTAATCACATTCTTTACCATTTGCAATCATAAAATAGTCTAATATCTTCATTTTTTCAACATATCTTTACCATTTGCAACATAGTCTAATATCTATTACCCTGTTATCCGAAAACTAAAACTTTTGAAATAGGAAAAGAGCCTTTAATCACATTCTTTACCATGTGCAATCATAAAATAGTCTAATATCTTCATTTTTTCAACATACGTAGCTATTACCCTCGAAAACTAAAACTTTTGAAATAGGAAAAGAGCCTTTAATCACATTCTTTACCATTTGCAATCATAAAATAGTCTAATATCTTCATTTTTTCAACATACGTAGCTATTACCCTCGAAAACTAAAACTTTTGACATAGGAAAAGAGCCTTTAATCACATTCTTTACCATTTGCAATCATAAAATAGTCTAATATCTTCATTTTTTCAACCTACGTAGCTATTACCCTCGAAAACTAAAACTTTTGAAATAGGAAAAGAGCCTTTAATCACATTCTTTACCATTTGCAATCATAAAATAGTCTAATATCTTCATTTTTTCAACATACGTAGCTATTACCCTCGAAAACTAAAACTTTTGACATAGGAAAAGAGCCTTTAATCACATTCTTTACCATTTGCAATCATAAAATAGTCTAATATCTTCATTTTTTCAACATACGTAGCTATTACCCTCGAAAACTAAAACTTTTGAAATAGGAAAAGAGCCTTTAATCACATTCTTTACCATTTGCAATCATAAAATAGTCTAATATCTTCATTTTTTCAACATACGTAGCTATTACCCTCGAAAACTAAAACTTTTGAAATAGGAAAAGAGCCTTTAATCACATTCTTTACCATTTGCAATCATAAAATAGTCTAATATCTTCATTTTTTCAACATACGTAGCTATTACCCTCGAAAACTAAAACTTTTGAAATAGGAAAAGAGCCTTTAATCACATTCTTTACCATTTGCAATCATAAAATAGTCTAATATCTTCATTTTTTCAACATACGTAGCTATTACCCTCGAAAACTAAAACTTTTGAAATAGGAAAAGAGCCTTTAATCACATTCTTTACCATGTGCAATCATAAAATAGTCTAATACTTCATTTTTTCCACACACATAGCTATTACCCTCGAAAACTAAAACTTTTGAAATAGGAAAAGAGCCTTTAATCACATTCTTTACCATGTGCAATCATAAAATAGTCTAATATCTTCATTTTTTCAACATACGTAGCTATTACCCTCGAAAACTAAAACTTTTGACATAGGAAAAGAGCCTTTAATCATATTCTTTACCATTTGCAATCATAAAATAGTCTAATATCTTCATTTTTTCAACCTACGTAGCTATTACCCTCGAAAACTAAAACTTTTGAAATAGGAAAAGAGCCTTTAATCACATTCTTTACCATTTGCAATCATAAAATAGTCTAATATCTTCATTTTTTTCAACATACGTAGCTATTACCCTCGAAAACTAAAACTTTTGAAATAGGAAAAGAGCCTTTAATCACATTCTTTACCATTTGCAATCATAAAATAGTCTAATATCTTCATTTTTTCAACATATCTAATATCTTCATTTTTTCAACATACGTAGCTATTACCCTCGAAAACTAAAACTTTTGAAATAGGAAAAGAGCCTTTAATCACATTCTTTACCATTGCAATCATAAAATAGTCTAATATCTTCATTTTTTACCACAGACATAGCTATTACCCTCGAAAACTAAAACTTTTGACATAGGAAAAGAGCCTCTAATCACATTCTTTACCATGTGCAATCATAAAAAAGTCTAATTTCTTCATTTTTTCCACAGACATAGCTATTACCCTCGAAAACTAAAACTTTTGAAATAGGAAAAGAGCCTTTAATCACATTCTTTACCATTTGCAATCATAAAATAGTCTAATATCTTCATTTTTTCAACATATCTTTACCATTTGCAATCATAAAATAGTCTAATATCTTCATTTTTTCAACATACGTAGCTATTACCCTCGAAAACTAAAACTTTTGAAATAGGAAAAGAGCCTTTAATCACATTCTTTACCATTTGCAATCATAAAATAGTCTAATATCTTCATTTTTACCACAGACATAGCTATTACCCTCGAAAACTAAAACTTTTGAAATAGGAAAAGAGCCTTTAATCACATTCTTTACCATTTGCAATCATAAAATAGTCTAATATCTTCATTTTTTCAACATACGTAGCTATTACCCTCGAAAACTAAAACTTTTGAAATAGGAAAAGAGCCTTTAATCACATTCTTTACCATTTGCAATCATAAAATAGTCTAATATCTTCATTTTTTCAACCTACGTAGCTATTACCCTCGAAAACTAAAACTTTTGAAATAGGAAAAGAGCCTTTAATCACATTCTTTACCATTTGCAATCATAAAATAGTCTAATATCTTCATTTTTTCAACATACGTAGCTATTACCCTCGAAAACTAAAACTTTTGAAATAGGAAAAGAGCCTTTAATCACATTCTTTACCATTTGCAATCATAAAATAGTCTAATATCTTCATTTTTTCAACATACGTAGCTATTACCCTCGAAAACTAAAACTTTTGAATAGGAAAAGAGCCTTTAATCACATTCTTTACCATTTGCAATCATAAAATAGTCTAATATCTTCATTTTTTCAACATACGTAGCTATTACCCTCGAAAACTAAAACTTTTGAAATAGGAAAAGAGCCTTTAATCACATTCTTTACCATTTGCAATCATAAAATAGTCTAATATCTTCATTTTTTCAACATACGTAGCTATTACCCTCGAAAACTAAAACTTTTGAAATAGGAAAAGAGCCTTTAATCACATTCTTTACCATGTGCAATCATAAAATAGTCTAATATCTTCATTTTTTCAACATACGTAGCTATTACCCTCGAAAACTAAAACTTTTGAAATAGGAAAAGAGCCTTTAATCACATTCTTTACCATGTGCAATCATAAAATAGTCTAATATCTTCATTTTTTCAACACACGTAGCTATTACCCTCGAAAACTAAAACTTTTGAAATAGGAAAAGAGCCTTTAATCACATTCTTTACCATTTGCAATCATAAAATAGTCTAATATCTTCATTTTTTCAACATACATAGCTATTACCCTCGAAAACTAAAACTTTTGAAATAGGAAAAGAGCCTTTAATCACATTCTTTACCATTTGCAATCATAAAATAGTCTAATATCTTCATTTTTTCAACCTACGTAGCTATTACCCTCGAAAACTAAAACTTTTGAAATAGGAAAAGAGCCTTTAATCACATTCTTTACCATTTGCAATCATAAAATAGTCTAATATCTTCATTTTTTCAACATACGTAGCTATTACCCTCGAAAACTAAAACTTTTGAAATAGGAAAAGAGCCTTTAATCACATTCTTTACCATTTGCAATCATAAAATAGTCTAATATCTTCATTTTTTCAACATACGTAGCTATTACCCTCGAAAACTAAAACTTTTGACATAGGAAAAGAGCCTTTAATCACATTCTTTACCATTTGCAATCATAAAATAGTCTAATATCTTCATTTTTTCAACATACGTAGCTATTACCCTCGAAAACTAAAACTTTTGAAATAGGAAAAGAGCCTTTAATCACATTCTTTACCATGTGCAATCATAAAATTGTCTAATATCTTCATTTTTTCAACATACGTAGCTATTACCCTCGAAAACTAAAACTTTTGACATAGGAAAAGAGCCTTTAATCACATTCTTTACCATGTGCAATCATAAAATAGTCTAATATCTTCATTTTTTCCACACACATAGCTATTACCCTCGAAAACTAAAACTTTTAAAATAGGAAAAGAGCCTTTAATCACATTCTTTACCATTTGCAATCATAAAATAGTCTAATATCTTCATTTTTTCAACATACGTAGCTATTACCCTCGAAAACTAAAACTTTTGACATAGGAAAAGAGCCTTTAATCACATTCTTTACCATTTGCAATCATAAAATAGTCTAATATCTTCATTTTTTCAACATACGTAGCTATTACCCTCGAAAACTAAAACTTTTGAAATAGGAAAAGAGCCTTTAATCACATTCTTTACCATTTGCAATCATAAAATAGTCTAATATCTTCATTTTTTTAACATACGTAGCTATTACCCTCGAAAACTAAAACTTTTGAAATAGGAAAAGAGCCTTTAATCACATTCTTTACCATTACAATCATAAAATAGTCTAATATCTTCATTTTTTCAACATACGTAGCTATTACCCTCGAAAACTAAAACTTTTGAAATAGGAAAAGAGCCTTTAATCACATTCTTTACCATTTGCAATCATAAAATAGTCTAATATCTTCATTTTTTTAACATACGTAGCTATTACCCTCGAAAACTAAAACTTTTGAAATAGGAAAAGAGCCTTTAATCACATTCTTTACCATTTGCAATCATAAAATAGTCAAATATCTTCATTTTTTCAACATACGTAGATATTACCCTCGAAAACTAAAACTTTTGACATAGGAAAAGAGCCTTTAATCACATTCTTTACCATTTGCAATCATAAAATAGTCTAATATCTTCATTTTTTCAACATACGTAGATATTACCCTCGAAAACTAAAACTTTTGACATAGGAAAAGAGCCTTTAATCACATTCTTTACCATTTGCAATCATAAAATAGTCTTATATCTTCATTTTTTCAATATACGTAGCTATTACCCTCGAAAGCTAAAACTTTTGAAATAGGAAAAGAGCCTTTAATCACATTCTTTACCATGTGCAATCATAAAGTAGTCTAATATCTTCATTTTTTCCACAGACAAAGCTATTACCCTCAAAAACTAAAACTTTTGACATAGGAAAAGAGCCTTTAATCACATTCTCTACCATGTGCAATCATAAAATAGTCTAATATCTTAATTTTTTCAACAGACATAGCTATTACCCTGGAAAACTAAAACTTTTGAAATAGGAAAAGAGCCTTTAATCACATTCTTTACCATTTGCAATCATAAAATAGTCTAATATCTTCATTTTTTCAACATACGTAGCTATTACCCTCAAAAACTAAAACTTTTGACATAGGAAAAGAGCCTTTAATCACATTCTTTACCATTTGCAATCATAAAGTAGTCTAATATCTTCATTTTTTCAACATACGTAGCTATTACCCTCGAAAACTAAAATTTTGAAATAGGAAAAGAGCCTTTAATCACATAATTTACCATGTGCAATCATAAAGTAGTCTAATATCTTCATTTTTTCCACAGACAAAGCTATTACCCTCGAAAACTAAAACTTTTGACATAAGAAAAGAGCCTTTAATCACATTCTTTACCATGTGCAATCATAAAATAGTCTAATATCTTAATTTTTTCCACATACATAGCTATTACCCTCGAAAACTAAAACTTTTGAAATAGGAAAAGAGCCTTTAATCACATTCTTTACCATGTGCAATCATAAAATAGTCTAATATCTTCATTTTTTCAACATACGTAGCTATTACCCTCGAAAACTAAAACTTTTGAAATAGGAAAAGAGCCTTTACTCACATTCTGTACCATTTGCAATCATAAAATAGTCTAATATCTTCATTTTTTCAACATACGTAGCTATTACCCTCGAAAACTAAAACTTTTGACATAGGAAAAGAGCCTTGAATCACATTCTTTACCATTTGCAATCATAAAATAGTCTAATATCTTCATTCTTTCCACAGACATAGCTGTTAACCTCGAAAACTAAAACTTTTGAAATAGGAAAAGAGCCTTTAATCACATTCTTTACCATTTGCAATCATAAAATAGTCTAATATCTTCATTTTTTCAACATACGTAGCTATTACCCTCAAAAACTAAAACTTTTGACATAGGAAAAGAGCCTTTAATCACATTCTTTACCATTTGCAATCATAAAATAGTCTAATATTTTTATTTTTTCAACATACGTAGCTATTACCCTCAAAACCTAAAACTTTTGACATAGGAAAAGAGCCTTTAATCACATTCTTTACCATTTGCAATCATAAAATAGTCTAATATCTTCATTTTTTCAACATACGTAGCTATTACCCTCGAAAACTAAAACTTTTGAAATAGGAAAAGAGCCTTTAATCACATTCTTTACCATGTGCAATCATAAAGTAGTCTAATATCTTCATTTTTTCCACAGACAAAGCTATTACCCTCGAAAACTAAAACTTTTGACATAGGAAAAGAGCCTCTAATCACATTCTTTACCATGTGCAATCATAAAATAGTCTAATATCTTAATTTTTTCCACAGACATAGCTATTACCCTCGAAAACTAAAACTTTTGAAATAGGAAAAGAGCCTTTAATCACATTCTTTACCATTTGCAATCAAAAAATAGTCTAATATCTTCATTTTTTCAACATATCTTTACCATTTGCAATCATAAAATAGTCTAATATCTTCATTTTTTCAACATACGTAGCTGTTACCCTTGAAAACTAAAACTTTTGAAATAGCAAAAGAGCCTTTAATCACATTCTTTACCATGTGCAATCATAAAATAGTCTAATATCTTCATTTTTACCACAGACATAGCTATTACCCTCGAAAACTAAAACTTTTGAAATAGGAAAAGAGGCTTTAATCACATTCTTTACCATTTACAATCATAAAATAGTCTAATATCTTCATTTTTTCGACATACGTAGCTATTACCCTCGAAAACTAAAACTTTTGACATAGGAAAAGAGCCTTTAATCACATTCTTTACCATTTGCAATCATAAAATAGTCTCATATCTTCATTTTCAACCTACGTAGCTATTACCCTCGAAAACTAAAACTTTTGAAATAGGAAAAGAGCCTTTAATCACATTCTTTACCATTTGCAATCATAAAATAGTCTAATATCTTCATTTTTTCAACATACGTAGCTATTACCCTCGAAAACTAAAACTTTTGAAATAGGAAAAGAGCCTTTAATCACATTCTTTACCATTTGCAATCATAAAATAGTCTAATATCTTCATTTTTTCAACATACGTAGCTATTACCCTCGAAAACTAAAACTTTTGACATAGGAAAAGAGCCTTTAATCACATTCTTTACCATTTGCAATCATAAAATAGTCTAATATCTTCATTTTTTCAACATACGTAGCTATTACCCTCGAAAACTAAAACTTTTGACATAGGAAAAGAGCCTTTAATCACATTCTTTACCATTTGCAATCATAAAATAGTCTAATATCTTCATTTTTTCAACATACGTAGCTATTATCCTCGAAAACTAAAACTTTTGACATAGGAAAAGAGCCTTTAATCACATTCTTTACCATTTGCAATCATAAAATAGTCTAATATCTTCATTTTTTCAACATACGTAGCTATTACCCTCGAAAACTAAAACTTTTGAAATAGGAAAAGAGCCTTTAATCACATTCTTTACCATGTGCAATCATAAAATAGTCTAATAACTTCATTTTTTCCACACACATAGCTATTACCCTCGAAAATTAAAACTTTTGAAATAGGAAAAGAGCCTTTAATCACATTCTTTACCATTTGCAATCATAAAATAGTCTAATATCTTCATTTTTTCAACATACGTAGCTATTACCCTCGAAAACTAAAACTTTTGACATAGGAAAAGAGCCTTTAATCACATTCTTTACCATTTGCAATCATAAAATAGTCTAATATCTTCATTTTTCAACCTACGTAGCTATTACCCTCGAAAACTAAAACTTTTGAAATAGGAAAAGAGCCTTTAATCACATTCTTTACCATTTGCAATCATAAAATAGTCTAATATCTTCATTTTTTTAACATACGTAGCTATTACCCTCGAAAACTAAAACTTTGAAATAGGAAAAGAGCCTTTAATCACATTCTTTACCATTTGCAATCATAAAATAGTCTAATATCTTCATTTTTTCAACATATGTAGATATTACCCTCGAAAACTAAAACTTTTGACATAGGAAAAGAGCCTTTAATCACATTCTTTACCATTTGCAATCATAAAATAGTCTAATATCTTCATTTTTTCAACATGCGTAGCTATTACCCTCAAAAACTAAAACTTTTGACATAGGAAAAGAGCCTTTAATCACATTCTTTACCATTTGCAATCATAAAATAGTCTAATATCTTCATTTTTTCAATATACGTAGCTATTACCCTCGAAAACTAAAACTTTTGAAATAGGAAAAGAGCCTTTAATCACATTCTTTACCATGTGCAATCATAAAGTAGTCTAATATCTTCATTTTTTCCAAAGACAAAGCTATTACCCTCGAAAACTAAAACTTTTGACATAGGAAAAGAGCCTTTAATCACATTCTTTACCATGTGCAATCATAAAATAGTCTAATATCTTAATTTGTTCCACAGACATAGCTATTAACCTCGAAAACTAAAACTTTTGAAATAGGAAAAGAGCCTTTAATCACATTCTTTACCATTTGCAATCATAAAATAGTCTAATATCTTCATTTTTTCAACATACGTAGCTATTACCCTCAAAAACTAAAACTTTTGACATAGGAAAAGAGCCTTTAATCACATTCTTTACCATTTGCAATCATAAAATAGTCTAATATCTTTATTTTTTCAACATACGTAGCTATTACCCTCGAAAACTAAAATTTTGAAATAGAAAAAGAGCCTTTAATCACATTCTTTACCATGTGCAATCATAAAGTAGTCTAATATCTTCATTTTTTCCACAGACAAAGCTATTACCCTCGAAAACTAAAACTTTTGACATAAGAAAAGAGCCTTTAATCACATTCTTTACCATGTGCAATCATAAAATAGTCTAATATCTTAATTTTTTCCACATACATAGCTATTACCCTCGAAAACTAAAACTTTTGAAATAGGAAAAGAGCCTTTAATCACATTCTTTACCATGTGCAATCATAAAATAGTCTAATATCTTCATTTTTTCAACATACGTAGCTATTACCCTCGAAAACTAAAACTTTTGAAATAGGAAAAGAGCCTTTAATCACATTCTTTACCATGTGCAATCATAAAGTAGTCTAATATCTTCATTTTTTCCAAAGACAAAGCTATTACCCTCGAAAACTAAACTTTTGACATAGGAAAAGAGCCTTTAATCACATTCTTTACCATGTGCAATCATAAAATAGTTTAATATCTTAATTTGTTCCACAGACATAGCTATTAACCTCAAAAACTAAAACTTTTGAAATAGGAAAAGAGCCTTTAATCACATTCTTTACCATTTGCAATAATAAAATAGTCTAATATCTTCATTTTTTCAACATACGTAGCTATTACCCTCAAAAACTAAAACTTTTGACATAGGAAAAGAGCCTTTAATCACATTCTTTACCATTTGCAATCATAAAATAGTCTAATATCTTCATTTTTCCAACATACGTAGCTATTACCCTCGAAAACTAAAATTTTGAAATAGAAAAAGAGGCTTTAATCACATTCTTTACCATGTGCAATCATAAAGTAGTCTAATATCTTCATTTTTTCCACAGACAAAGCTATTACCCTCGAAAACTAAAACTTTTGACATAAGAAAAGAGCCTTTAATCACATTCTTTACCATGTGCAATCATAAAATAGTCTAATATCTTAATTTTTTCCGCATACATAGCTATTACCCTCGAAAACTAAAACTTTTGAAATAGGAAAAGAGCCTTTAATCACATTCTTTACCATGTGCAATCATAAAATAGTCTAATATCTTCATTTTTTCAACATACGTAGCTATTACCCTCGAAAACTAAAACTTTTGAAATAGGAAAAGAGCCTTTAATCACATTCTGTACCATTTGCAACCATAAAATAGTCTAATATCTTCATTTTTTCAACATACGTAGCTATTACCCTCGAAAACTAAAACTTTTGACATAGAAAAAGAGCCTTTAATCACATTCTTTACCATTTGCAATCATAAAATAGTCTAATATCTTCATTTTTTCAACATACGTAGCTATTACCCTCGAAAACTAAAACTTTTGACATAGGAAAAGAGCCTTTAATCACATTCTTTACCATTTGCAATCATAAAATAGTCTAATATCTTCATTTTTTCAACCTACGTAGCTATTACCCTCGAAAACTAAAACTTTTGAAATAGGAAAAGAGCCTTTAATCACATTCTTTACCATTTGCAATCATAAAATAGTCTAATATCTTCATTTTTTCAACATACGTAGCTATTACCCTCGAAAACTAAAACTTTTGACATAGGAAAAGAGCCTTTAATCACATTCTTTACCATTTGCAATCATAAAATAGTCTAATATCTTCATTTTGTCAACAAACGTAGCTATTACCCTCAAAACCTAAAACTTTTGACATAGGAAAAGAGCCTTTAATCACATTCTTTACCATTTGCAATCATAAAATAGTCTAATATCT
>NW_027065827.1:0-20571 GCF_032884065.1 Artemia franciscana | reverse complement strand
TTCCTCGACACGCCTTCTTTTTTACTATCTCTGTCAGCTGTAAGCCTGTTTTTCGCGTTGCTCTGGTGTTTCCTCGACACTCCTTCGTTGACGTAAAGCCGCGAGCCTGGTTTGCGTTGCTCTTGTGTTTCCTCCTGGCGTTCCCTTTTTGGTGACATTATAGAATAAAATCTCTTTGATATTAGTATATATATATGTCATCATGTCGTCATGTCGTTATGAAGTTAGTTGTCGTCATGTTTGTTATGACGATGACGTCATTAAAGGTATTTAAGAAATTCGTTCAAACACAAATTTTTAAATGTAAGAAGATCATGGACGGAAAAATGTTTAATTGTAAAATGACTGAAGAACCTACAATTGCAACAGCCGAGGAAGCTGCTCAAAGAGTCTATGCCAAAAAACTTACTGCTGATAGAGAAAGTAAGAACAGAAAGCGTGCCGAGTAATCACAAAAGCAACGTGAAAACAGGCATGCGGCTTAAAGAGATAATGCCAAAAGAAAGCGTGCCGAAGAATCACAAGAGCAACGTGAAAAACAAGGATTGCCACACGCACATATACTAATCTGGCTACATTATAAAATTACTTCTAATAAAATTGATAATGTGATTTCCACTGAAATACCTGATGAAAATGTCGATAAGGGATTATATGATATTGTTGTAAAAAGTATGATACATGGACCTTGCGGTGCACTGAACGAAAATTCACCATGCATGGCCAAATGAAGGTGCACAAAGTAATATCCTCGACTTTAGTACCCAACACAATTACTGGCAATGATGGTTACCCATAATATAGAAGAAGAACTACTGAAGATGGCGGTAAAACAGCAATAATAAAGAAGCGTAACGGTACCAACATCGAAGTAGATAACCAGTGGGTTGTTCCATATTCCCCATTATTATCAAAAACATTTAATGCACACATAAACGTTGAATACTTTAACTCCGTAAAGGCAATCAAATACATATGTAAACACGTCAACAAAGGCAGTGACATGGCACTTTTTGGCTTGCAATCCAAAAGCAAAGATATCGACGAAATCGTACAATATCAGGCTGGAAGATACATAAACAGTAATGAAGCTGTTTGGCGAGTTCTTTCATTTCCGATACATGAACGTAGTCCAGCTGTTGTTCACTTAGCGGTACATTTACAGCATGTTCAACGTTTTTATTTTTCGGAATCCAACGTGAAACAAAGAGCCCTGAATCCATCGGATAAAAAGTTAACTGCTTTCTTTTCGCTATGCAAAAGTGATTCTTTTGCAAAAAAAACTGCTGTATACTGAAGTGCAAAAAATTCTAATTTATGAGCACACGTAAAGACATTAAAATTAACTACAAATATGCGTTTCCGATTGAAAAACGATGACTCTGGTCAAACATTTTCAGATCAATTGCTGGCAATTGGAAACGGAAATCTCCCAATAGACTCAATTTCAGGAAGTATACAACTACCTGCTGAATTCTGTAATTTAGTGACGTCCAAAAATGAATTGATTGAAAAAGTATTTCCGAATATTCTAAAAAATTATAAAAAAAATAAATGGCTAAGTGAAAGAGCGATTCTTGCACCTAAAAAGATAGACGTCCACGAAATCAACAATATTGTTTTGACCAAGATTCGAGACCAGGCATTCCTTTACAAGTCAGTCGACACAGTTTTGGAACCAAATGAGGCGGTTAATTATCCATCTGAATTTTTAAATTCCGTGGATCTTTCAGGGTTTCCACCACACAAGCTACAACTAAAAATAGGCGTACCAATAATATTCTTACGTACCATAAACCCACCAAGGCTTTGCAATGGCACGCGACTTGCCGTAAAAAAAAAACAATGGAAAACGTAATAGAGGCCCCAATCTTCACAGGGCCTTTAAAGGGTGAGGCTGTTCTTATTCCTCGCATTCCCCTGATTCCGACGGATCTGCCTTTTCAACTTAAATGATTGCAATTCCCAATTCGATTTAGAATTTCTAATAACCATTAATAAAACTCAAGGTCAATCATTAGAAAAATGTGGTATAGATCTTAATACTGATTGTTTTTCCCATGGACAATTGTACGTTGCATGTTCGAGGGTCGGTAAACCAGACAATCTATTTATATGCAGCGACAAATGGACAGCGAAGAATGTTGTATATTCGCAAGTTTTACGCAGTTAATTTGTATTTTATCTATCTATCTATCTATCTATGTAAAAACGAGTTGTGTGTATGCATGTTTTTTTGTTTGTTTGTAAAAAGAGCGTTTGCATATGACGTCTTTATAAGTACATAAAGTTTTGTATATGCACAGACAGTGGGAAAGCCAAGAATGTTGTCTATTCGCAAGTTTTACGCAGTCCAAAACACATATATAAATCTATCTATTTTCATAGGTGGTACACAGGGACACAACTACAATGGCACTTAACTAAAATGACGCGTAACGACTTACGCACGCGGGAGGGGGGGCTTGGGGGTTGCTTGGTTGCTTGGCTTGGTTACGGGGGCATAACCAACTAGGTGTTGGGGTGGCGCGAAGCGCCACCCCAACAGCTAGTATATATATATATATATATATATATATATATATATATATATAATATATATATATATATATATATATATATATATATATATATATATATATATATATATATATATTATATATATAAAAATAAGTTGTCTGTCTGTGTCTCTGTCTGTGGATCAGGTGACGTCATGTTTCTGTGTCGACTGACGTCATGAAGTTAGTTGTCGTCATTTTTGCTATGACGGTGACGTCATTAAAGATATTTAAGACATGCGTTAACGGAAAAATGTTTAATTGTAAAATGACTGATGAACTTACAATGGCAAAAGCCGATGAAGATGCTCAAAGAGTCTATGCCAAAAAACTTGCTGCTGATAGAGAAAGTAATAAAAGAAAGCGTGCCGAGGAATCACAAGAACAGCAAGAAAACAGGCTTGCGGCTAAGGAACGCAAAACCGCGCAGTTAGATGAAAATCCACCTGGAAAGCTAGAGTCAAAACATATCAGAACTGAAAATGATAGCGATGATGATTGGGTTTGGGATTTTGACTTGGATAAGGTCATCAATGCCTACCAGATTTAAGCTAAGAAACAAAGGTTCGGCGATATGTACTTCATAGTGACGCTGAAAAATAAAGAAGAAAAAACAAACTGAAAAAATGTAAAAAACTAAAAAAAACTAAAAAGAAAAAACACTCAAAGATAAATTACAGACCAGGACACAAATGACGACCGACACAGAGGGAATATAAATGACGACCGGGAACCTCAAAGAAAAATTACAGACTGGGACACCCGGACACAAATCACGACCGGGAATATAAATGACGACCAGGACACAGGGACACAACTACAACGGGGACGCCGGGGGCACAGACGGGATATATAATTGACGACTGAGACACAGGGATTGTTTGAATAGAAATTACAGACCGGGACACAAATGACGACCGGGACACTGGGACACAGGGAATATAAATGACGACCGGGAAACTCAAACAGAAATTACAAACTGGGACACCAGGACACAAATGACGACCGGGACACAGGGAATATAAATGCTATTTATATGCACAGACAATGGGACAGCGAAGAATGTTGTATATTCGCATGTTTTACGTAGTTAAAAATATATATTTATATCTATCTCTATTCACAGGTGGGACACAGGGAAACAGCTACAATGGCGCGTAACTAATATGGCGCGTAACGACTTACGCGCGCGGTGGGGCTTGGGGGGGCGCGAAGCGCCCCACCAACTAGGTGTTGGGGTGGCGCGAAGCGCCACCCCAACAGCTAGTATATATATATATATATATATATATATATATATATATATATATATATATATATATATATATATATATATATATATATATATATATATATATATATATATATATATATGTATATATATATATCTATATATATATAAAAATAAGTTGTCTGTCTGTGGATCAGGTGACGTCATGTTTCTGTGTTGACTGACGTCATGAAATTAGTTGTCGTCATTTTTGATTTGACGGTGACGTCATTCAATATATTTAAGACATATGTTCACGTAGAAATCTATTAATGTTTAAGTTTACAATGACTGATGAACTTACCATGGCAAAAGCCGATGAAGATGCTCAAAGAGTCTATGCCAAAAAACTTGCTGCTGATAGAGAAAGTCAGAAAAGAAAGCGTGCCGAGGAATCAAAAGAACAGCAAGGAAACAGGCTTGAGGCTGATAGAGAAAGAAAGAACAGAAAGCGTGCCGAGGAATCAAAAGAACAGCAAGGAAACAGGCTTGAGGCTGATAGAGAAAGAAAGAACAGAAAGCGTGCCGAGGAATCAAAAGAACAGCAAGGAAACAGGCTTGAGACTGATAGAGAAAAAAAGGACAGAAAGCGTGCCGAGGAACTACCAGAGCAACGCGGAAGCAGACTTGCTGCTAAAACAGAAAGTGAAAAAAGAAGGCGTGCCGAGGAATTACAAGAACAGCAAGAAATCAGGCTTGCTGCTGATAGAGAAAGTAAGAAAAGAAAGCGTGCCGAGGAATCACAAGAACAGCAAGAAATCAGGCTTGCTGCTGATAGAGAAAGTAAGAAAAGAATGCGTGCCGAGGAATCAGAGCAACCTGAAAGTTATCGCCTGGAATTCAGGTACAACCCAGTCGATTATTATAGCTTGAGTAGATGTGTTCAAATCGGGACAATGTCTAAAATTTGTCCCTACTGCAAGGCCTTGAAATTCAATGGTGAAACAATGGGAATGTGTTGCACCTCAGGAAAAGTTAAACTTCCTCTATTGGCTGCACCACCAGAGCCATTGGAGACGAATGAATGCTTGCCTGAAAAATTCTAATTTATGGGCACACGTAAAAATATTAAAATTAACTACAAATATGCGTGTCCGATTGCAAAACGATGACTCTGGTCAAACATTTTCAGATCAATTGCTGACAATTGGAAACGGAAAGCTCCCAGTAGACTCAAATTCAGGACGTATACAACTACCTGCTGATTTCTGTAATTTAGTGACGTCCAAAAATGAATTGATTGAAAAAGTATTTCCGAATATTCTAAAAAATTATAAAAATAATAAATGGCTAAGTGAAAGAGCGATTCTCGCACCCAAAAATATAGACGTCCACGAAATCAACAATATTGTTTTGACCAAGATTCGAGACCAGGCAGTCCTTTACAAGTCAGTCGACACAGTTTCGGAACCAAATGAAGCGGTTAATTATCCATCTGAATTTTTAAATTCCATAGATCTTTCAGGGTTTCCACCACATGTGCTACAACTAAAAATAGGCGTACCAATAATACTTTTAAGAAATATAAACCCACCAAAGCTTTGCAATGGCACTCGACTTGCCGTAAAAAAAATAATGGGAAACCTAATAGACGCCACAATCTTGACAGGGCCTTTTGAGGATGAGGCTGTTCTTATTCCTCGCATTCCCATGATTCCAACGGATCTGCATTTTCAATTTAAAAGATTGAAATTCCCAATTCGATTAGCATTTGCAATCACCATTAACAAAGCTCAAGGTCAATCATTAGAAAAATGTGGTATAGATCTTAATACTGAGCAGCGACAATTGGACAGCGAAGAATGTTGTATATTCGCAAGTTTTACGCAGTTAATTTGTATTGTTTCTTTCTATCTATCTATCTATATAAAAACGAGTTGTGTGTATGCATGTTTGTTTGTTTGTAAAAAGAGCGTTTGCATATGATGTCATTATTAGTACATACGGCTTTGTATATGCACAGACAATGGGAAAGCCAAGAATGTTGTATATTCGCAATTTTTACGTAGTTTAACTCCTGCAGACGAAATGAATGCTTGCCTAAAAAATTCTAATTTATGGGTACACGTAAAAATATTAAAATTAACTACAAATATGCCTGTCCGATTGCAAAACGATGACTCTGGTCAAACAGTAGACTCAATTTCAGGACGTATACAACTACCTGCTGATTTCTGTAATTTAGTGACGTCCAAAAATGAATTGATTGAAAAAGTATTTCCGAATATTCTAAAAAATTATAAAAATAATAAATGGCTAAGTGAAAGAGGGATTCTCGCACCCAAAAATATAGATGTCCACGAAATCAACAATATTGTTTTGACCAAGATTCGAGACCAGGCAGTCCTTTACAAGTCAGTCGACACAGTTTTGGAACCAAATGAAGCGGTTAATTATCCATCTGAATTTTTAAATTCCATAGATCCTTCAGGGTTTCCACCACACGTGCTACAACTAAAAATAGGCGTACCAATAATACTTTTAAGAAATATCAACCCACCAAAGCTTTGCAATGGCACGCGACTTGCCGTAAAAAAAACAATGGAAAACCTAATAGAGACCACAATCTTGACATGGCCTTATGTGGGTGAGGCTGTTCTTATTCCTCGCATTCCCATGATTCCAACGGATCTGCTTTTTCAATTTAAAAGATTGCAATTCCCAATTCGATTAGTATTTGCAATCACCATTAACAAAGCTCAAGGTCAATCATTAGAAAAATGTAGTATAGATCTTAATACTGATTGTTTTTCCCATGGACAATTGTACGTTGCATGTTCGAGGGTCGGTAAACCTGACAATGTATTTATATGCAGCGACAATTGGACAGCGAAGAATGTTGTATATTCGCAAGTTTTACGCAGTTAATTTGTATTGTATCTATCTATCTATCTATCTATATAAAAACGAGTTGTGTGGATGCATGTTTGTTTGTTTGTAAAAAGAGCGTTTGCATATGACGTCATTATTAGTACATACGGCTTTGTATATGCACAGACAATGGGAAAGCCAAGAATGTTGTTTATTCGCAATTTTTACGTAGTTTGAAACACATATATAAATCTATCTATATTCACAGGTGGGACACAGGGACACAACTACAATGGCGCATAACTAATATGGCGCGTAACGACTTACGCGCGCGGGGGGGCCTGGGTGGGCGCGAAGCGCCCCACCAACTAGGTGTTGGGGTGGCGCGAAGTGCCACCCCAACAGCTAGTATATATATATATATATATATATTATTTATTTATTTGAAAACCCGTCAATCATACGAAATGAAAAAGAGGGAGCACGAACATATAAATACAAGAAAATATATAAGAAACAATAAAATATATAAGACATAACTAGAAAGAGACTCAACTAATAAAAGGGCAAACAAAATAGCACTAAAATGAATAAGACGAAAACAGATCTATTGTAAAAGGAGATTATACCAATCGTGATCTACTATTTTAATATTGAGTCTTTTGATTACATTTTCAACTGCAACATGAGGGTCGGTTATGTGATACTTTTTGATGAGGATTGAGTTTCTGTACCAGGGAGGAAAACGTAGGAGGTATTTAGCAAAACGGAAGAAAAGTGCACGGATTTTCGACAATTCAGTCTTCGAGAATAGTTTCTAAAATGGTGCCAGGTACAGAATATGAGGTAAAACAGTAGCTTTATATAGGCTGGCAAGGAGGGGGCGGCTAAAACGGAAGCAGAGACTAGAGCAGAGACTATGGAAGCATACGAGCCGGAGATTCGTCGATTGAGGTGTTTGATCAGTAGAAGACGAGTATGCTTTGAGACGAACCAATAGGGACTCCGAGGTAATTTATGTGTTCAGCAGTATTCACGAGATTTTCACCAAAAAGCAGTGAAGGCACGTGTGGTGTTTTTTGCCAATTGAAGAGAACTATCTCGGTTTTCTCAGTTTTAAAACTGAGGCCAAGTTTTAGATATTCGGTTTTAAGCGTTTTAAAAATGTCAGAAGCTTTTTACAATGTTCTACTTAAGTTCAAGACGTCGTCGGCGTAGCATACTAAGGAGGTGTCCATAGAGGAAAGAATGCATGAGGTTGGGCATTTATCTTGTGCTTGAAGAACATAATTATTGAACAAATGAGGGGAGGAGACAGCTCCCTGACGGGCACCCTTCAAAACGGGGATCAATTTTTCATGAGGCCGGGGAGGCAAATTTTTGTCGGGAGGAAGCTTTAGGCGAATGCACAGCCTCGAGTACATATAACATAGGGATCGAACTAAGCAGGGATTCAGACCTCGTTGTGAAGCTTTTAATAACATTGCAGCGTGTATGGGTGAATCGAATGCACGGCTGATGTCATGACTAGCTAAGACTATGCTCTCTCCAGAAAATTCCGCATCGAGTAGCACACTCACTACAGCCGTCAAGGCATCGGTACAACCAGTGCGGCGCTTAAATCCGAATTGACGTGGCGGGGTGTAGCATTTAGTTTCCAGTTCATTAATGAATAGAAGCTCGAAAAGTTTACATAAAGATGTGGCGACTGTAATGGGGCGGAAAGACGAGCATTTGATTTCATTTTTGCCTTTCTTCGGAATAGGGGTAAGATTCCCTACGTAGAAGGATGAGGGAACAACACCTTGCGTTAAGATTATCTGCATAAGAAGCGAAAGATGCATAGCGAGAACCGAACCACCATGTTTAATATGGATAGCGCTAACACGGTCAATTCCGCAAGAAGACTTATTTTTCAACCGACGAATTGCTTGAATAACGGACTCTAAACTGACAACAAAATCACCGTGCGGAAGCTTATCAAGAAACTCATTCAATTCTCTCTCGTACATGTCTTCAAGATGGGGGTGAGGACCAGCAAATTCACTCACATATCCACCGGATACAAAATTAACAGCTTTTTTTTCGCTTTGCAAAAATGATTCTTTTGCAAAAAAACTGCTGTATACTGAAGTGCCTTCGTATTACACGTGGAATACTAAAAATAAAGTATTTGAACGTCGAAAACAGGGTAAGTCAGTCGACGGCCAACCTACCATCTTCAAAGATACCACGATAGGAAGACTCTACACCGTTCACACCAATCAACATGAATGCTTCTTTCTACGCCTGATGGTGAGGCTGTTCTTATTCCTCGCATTCCCATGATTCCAACGGATCTGCCTTTTCAATTTAAAAGATTGCAATTCCCAATTCGATTAGCATTTGCAATCACCATTAACAAAGCTCAAGGTCAATCATTAAAAAAATGTGGTATAGATCTTAATACTGATTGTTTTTCCCATGGACAATTGTACGTTGCATGTTCGAGGGTCGGTAAACCTGACAATCTATTTATATGCAGCGACAATTGGACAGCGAAGAATGTTGTATATTCGCAAGTTTTACGCAGTTAATTTGTATTGTATCTATCTATCTATATAAAAACGAGTTGTGTGTATGCATGTTTGTTTGTTTGTAAAAAGAGCGTTTGCGTATGACGTCATTATTAGTACATACGGCTTTGTATATGCACAGACAATGGGAAAGCCAAGAATGTTGTATATTCGCAATTTTTATGTAGTTTAACTCCTGCAGACGAAATGAATGCTTGCCTGAAAAATTCTAATTTATGGGCACACGTAAAAATATTAAAATTAACTACAAATATGCGTGTCCGATTGCAAAACGATGACTCTGGTCAAACATTTTCAGATCAATTGCTGGCAATTGGAAACGGAAAGCTCCCAGTAGTGGGAAAGCCAAGAATGTTGTATATTCGCAATTTTTACGTACTTTGAAACACATATATAAATCTATCTATATTCACAGTTGGGACACAGGGACACAACTACAATGGCGAGTAACTAATGTGGCGCGTAACGACTTACGCGCGCGGGGGGGCTTGGGGGGTGCGAAGCGCCACCCCAACAGCTAGTATATATATATATACATATATATATATATATATATATATATATATATATATATATATATATATATATATATATATATATATATATATATATATATATATATAAAAATCAGTAATTTAATCAGTCTTCATTCAGAGTTCGTTCAGTAAACACCTCTTTTTGGATATTAACCTTTCAATTGAGTAAGGCTTCAACCTGTGTGATTTCCCTAGAGACATTTATTATAAGGCTTCAACCTGTGTGATTTCCCTAGAGACATTATTTATCCGATTGTTTAGATTTATTTGTTATTGACATTTTACTACGAGAATTTGAAATCGATACTTAAATATTAAATACCTTGGGACTTTGAACTTGATAAGTACCTACAGTGAATTTCTGACCTACAATAACTATCAAGATTTTGACGTCAGAACTTGTTTAACGGACTATGCTTTTGGATTTTCTTTGGGACTCGTAAGATGGGTGAGAAACTGATATTAAATGCAGTATTAAACTTCATTAGCAGAGCGCTTAACGATGGCATTAAAATGGAATCAATTATCAAATCAGCGGTAGGCTACTACGACCATGAGACAATTATACTAGCTAAACGAATTCTCCATACAGAACTTAATGAGCCTAATAGAGTAGTAATCCGTGCCAAAGATGAGGACAATATTCTCGAAATGTCGAAAACCTTAGTAAACGGCACGAAGCAAAAAGTGAACATTCCAAAATTCGTGATATTCAGCCCCTGTGAAGTTCCCGCAATAGGCGATGACTTTAGCGCCACAGCTATTTCTAAAATAAACGAAATGTCTAGGAAATTGGACGGTGCTCTAGCAACGCTAACCCACCCTCAAATGAGCCTGCCTAAGCCCTCTCAGCAATCCTTAAATTGTGCACCCCCCTCAAAGCCGTCATACGCTGTTATGGTGAAAAACCCACCAACTGACCTTAAAGGCCCAAACGAACGCAACGTTTTCTTGGACTCCATATGCCAGAACTCTGTGGAAGACGTTACGGAATTAAAATGCACCAAAAATGAGTGGAAACTTGTCGTTCGAACTAAGACAGCAGCCACGAAAATAGTTGAAACTATCAAAACATCAAGCCCAAGTCTAAATGCCTCATTAAAAGAATCTGCTTATATTGGCGTGGTCAAGCGCGTGCCGGAGGATATCGACCACTCGAAGCTCGAAGAATTAATACCAAAATGTACGAAGGTAACCCAGTATGGAAAGTCGAGAACATATAAAGTATATTTTCAGACGCGGAGTGATCTTGAAGTTTTCCTTGAAAACTCGGTTAGAATTGGCTACGAACGATTACAAGCCCAAGAATTTGTCTTCCTTCTGCGCCGTTGTTTTAACTGCCACAGGATAGGCCATCTAGCTTCCAACTGTGAAAATCCATCAACATGTTCAAAATGTGGCTCGCATGAGCACATTTCCACGCGCGAAGCTCCCTGCTCAAAACTCCCTTTTTGTGTAGAGTGTAAAGTGCCGGGTCATACCTGCCACAGTATTAGTTGTCCCAAAAACAGGCAACTACAGAAATCATGAGCAAGTGCTATAGCTTCATTTCATGGAATATCAATGGCTCGTTCACTGAGAAGCTCCCGATCCTTAGTGATTTAAGTGTCGAACATGATGTAGTGTGCATTCAAGAGCACTTTATTACCGTGCAAAGTGAAAACCTGCTAGAACTGAATCATACCACGAAGGCCTGCAAAGTCCCAGCTAAACAGAGCGGCAGCCAAGGAAGACCTTCAGGAGGCCTAGCTACGTTTGTTCGGTCATGTGTTCTGTCCAGTCTATTCGAAAAGTCTGACTATTTTCTCACAGTACGAATTGAAAGTTGTGTATTTATTAACGTGTATTTGCCAACAGATTATAAAGATAAGCTTGCAGAACGTCTCTTTGCCCTTTCTTGTGAGAAACTAAATTCATGTTTATCTAAAATTAAGCACCAGGGTTTTTCTTGTGTAGTAATTGGAGATTTCAACTGCAACCTTTCTGAGATTTCTTCTCTACAATCATCTCGTACCTCTTTGATTAAGAATCTTTTTTGTGATTACCGTGGCTGTGGTAGGAAAAGATAGGGATTTTACATATATTCACAGCTCCTCCAGTGTGTCAAATCTAGACCATGTTGCCATTTCTCATAATTTAACTATTCAAAATGTTAGGGTAGTAACGGACTATCAAATTTCTGACCACCTTCCTGTCTCGTCTTCTGTACATATTGTCTCTTCGAATGGTCACCAAACCCGCCAGGAAACTCAACAGCCTAAATTTCGTCTTGATTGGCTTAAGGCTGATAAGCAGCTATTTGTTCTGGCAACAGAAAAAATTCTTAATAAAATCCGTGTTCCCTTTAATCTCCTCCAAAAACCGAAAGATCTTTCTAAAGAAGAAGTCCAAATTTGTCTCAATATTTATTGTACTGAAATTTGTCACGCTCTCCTTCATGCTGAGAGGTTAGCGGTACCTAAAGTAAAAGTTCGTAAAGGGATGGTGCAAAAATGGCCCGAAAATCATTCGCTGGTGGCTGCTTGTCATCGAGCAAAATTCTGGTTTTCGGTATGAAAAGATTGTGGGCGCCCAAGATCTGGCACCATTAATAGCATCAGACTGACTAAAAAGCGTAGATTCTCGAAGGCGCTCTCCCTCCACTACAAATCTCTCGTTGATAGCTATTCCGCCCGTGCAAAACAAGATCGAAATTTTCTTTTCAAATCTGTATCTTTTGCAAAGCCTACCCCTCTGTTGTCGCCGTCTGAAATCCCCGTCGAGGATTGGTATTCTTATTATGTGAGTGAATTTGCTGGTCCTCACCCCCAGCTTGAAGACATGTACGAGAGAGAATTGAATGAGTTCCTTGATAAGCTTCCGCACGGTGATTTTGTTGTCAGTTTAGAGTCCGTTATTCAAGCAATTCGTCGGTTGAAAAATAAGTCTTCTTGCGGAATTGACCGTGTTAGCGCTATCCATATTAAACATGGTGGTTCGGTTCTCGCTATGCATCTTTCGCTTCTTATGCAGATAATCTTAACGCAAGGTGTTGTTCCCTCATCCTTCTACGTAGGGAATCTTACCCCTATTCCGAAGAAAGGCAAAAATGAAATCAAATGCTCGTCTTTCCGCCCCATTACAGTCGCCACATCTTTATGTAAACTTTTCGAGCTTCTATTCATTAATGAACTGGAAACTAAATGCTACACCCCGCCACGTCAATTCGGATTTAAGCGCCGCACTGGTTGTACCGATGCCTTGACGGCTGTAGTGAGTGTGCTACTCGATGCGGAATTTTCTGGAGAGAGCATAGTCTTAGGTAGTCATGACATCAGCCGTGCATTCGAGTCACCCATACACGCTGCAATGTTATTAAAAGCTTCACAACGAGGTCTGAATCCCTGCTTAGTTCGATCCCTATGTTATATGTACTCGAGGCTGTGCATTCGCCTAAACCTTCCTCCCGACAAAAATTTGCCTCCCCGGCCGTAGTTATAAATTTCTGATGTAAAATCAAAAGTCATATCTGACGTCTCTAACTGTTTTCGATGGAGTATATCTTCAGACATTTTTGACTTATATTTTTCCCATAACTCTGTAGGAGCTGATGGAGAGCAAGTTGTTAAAATGATGCCAAACAATGCACGAAGTTGACTTGGGGTTGACGTTTCGCACGCGTCATTGATGCAGTTATCCCAGTGTTGGTCATTCTCCAATAAATTCAGAGCTTGGCATGCACTACGGTAAGTGCCATGTATAGTACCGTTTACAGTTCTCAAATACTCAAAGGATGTCGGACCGGGTACATTCACCAAAAGCAGGCGTAGAAAGAAGCGTTCATGTTGATTGGGGTGAACGGTGTAGAGTCTTCCTATCGTGGTATCTTTGAAGATGGTAGGCTGGCCGTCGACTGACTTACCCTGTTTTCGACGTTCAAATACTTTATTTTTAGTATTCCACGTGTAATACGAAGGCACTTCAGTATACAGCAGTTTTTTTGCAAAAGAGTCATTTTTGCAGAGCGAAAAAAGCTGTTAATTTTGTATCCGGTGGCTTCAGGGCTCTTTGTTGCACGTTTGTTTCCGAGAAATAAACACGTTGACCATTCTGTAAATGTACCGCTAAGTGAACAACAGCTGGACTACGTTCATGTATCGGAAATGAAAGAATTCGCCAAACAGCTTCATTACTGCTTATGTATCTTCCAGCCTGATATTGTACGATTTTGTCGAAATCTTTGATTTCGGGCTGCAAGCCAAAAACTGCCATTTTTTAGTTTTTTACATTTTTTCTTTTTTCAGTTTTCTTTTTCTTTTTTATTTTTCAGCTTCACTGTGAACTACATATCGCCGAACCTTTGTTTTTTTAACTTAAATCTGGTAGGCATTGATGACCTTATCCAAGTCAAAATCCCAAACCCAATCATCATCGCTATCATTTTCAATTTTGATATGTTTTGACTCTCGCTGTCCAGGTGGATCTTCATCTAACTGCGCGGTTTTGCGTTCTTTAGCCTCAAGCCTGTTTCCTTGCTGTTCTTTTGATTCCTCGGCACGCTTTCTTTTCTGACTTTCTCTATCAGAAGCAAGTTTTTTGGCATAGACTCTTTGAGCATCTTCATCGGCTTTTGCCATTGTAAGTTCATCAGTCATTTTAAACTTAAACATTAATAGATTTCTACGTGAACATATATGTCTTAAATATCTTTAATGACGTCACCGTCATAGCAAAAATGACGACAACTAACTTCATGACGTCAGTCGACACAGAAACATGACGTCACCTGACAGACACAAAGACAGACAACTTATTTTTATATATATAGATAAGTTGTCTGTCTGTCATGTTCGAGGGTCGGTAAACCTGACAATCTATTTATATGCAGCGACAATTGGACAGCGAAGAATGTTGTATATTCGCAAGTTTTACGCAGTTAATTTGTATTGTATCTATCTATCTATCTATCTATATAAAAACGAGTTGTGTGGATGCATGTTTGTTTGTTTGTAAAAAGAGCGTTTGCATATGACGTCATTAATAGTACATACGGCTTTGTATATGCACAGACAATGGGAAAGCCAAGAATGTTGTTTATTCGCAATTTTTACGTAGTTTGAAACACATATATAAAATCTATCTATATTCACAGGTGGGACACAGGGACACAACTACAATGGCGCATAACTAATATGGCGCGTAACGACTTACGCGCGCGTGGGGGCTTGGTGGGCGCGAAGCGCCCCACCAACTAGGTGTTGGGGTGGCGCGAAGCGCCACCCCAACAACTAGTATATATATATATATATATATCTATCTATATTCGCAGGTGGGACATAGGGACACAACTACAATGGCGCGTAACTAATATGGCGCGTAGCGACTTACGCGCGCGGGGGGGCTTGGGAGGCGCGAAACGCCCCCACCAACTAGGTGTTGGGGTGGTGCGAAGCGCCACCCCAACAGCTAGTATATATATATATATATATATATATATATATATATATATATATATATATATATATATATATATATATATATATATATATATATATATATATATATATATATATATATATATATATATATATATATATATATATATATATATATATATATATATATATATATATATATATATATATATATATATATATATATATATATATATATATATATATATATATATATATATATATATATATATATATATATTCATTTAAATTCTCAAAGGTGTTTTCTATAGGGTTTTGGCTTGTGAGATGTTTCAAACAGGCTAAATTGGCTACTTAGGTCTACTTTGGCTGTATTAGCAGAGATTCTTATAAGTTTTCTTATTCATTTCAATTCTCAAAGGTGTTCTCTATAGGGTTTTGGCTTGTGAGATGTTTCACACAGGCTTAATTGGCTACTTAGGTCTACTTTTTCAGTACCAGCAGAATTTCTACTAAGTTTTCTTATTCATTTAAATTATCAAAGGTTTTTTCTATAGGGTGTTGGCTAGTGAGATGTTTCAAACAGGCTATATTGGCTACTTAGGTCTAATTTTGCAGTACTAGCAGGGTTTTTAATAAGTTTCCTTCTTAATTTAAATTCTCAAAGGTGTTTTCTATAAGGTGTGGCTTGTGAGGTGTTGCAATCAGGCCAAATGGGCTATTTATTAGTTAATTATTAGTTAACATGGTAGGTTTTGGTAGAGGACAATAGAGCTTTTTTGTGTTTTCTTTATTTTAGGGTATAAATTAAAAGGAAAGTTGTACTTTATTACAATTATTAATCAGTTGCAATAATTAGTTAATTCTTAGTTTGCATGCAAGGTTTTAGCAGAGGACAACAGAGCTTGTATATGTTATCTGTGTCTTTTACTTTATAGTCTAAATTAAAGTAAAGTTGCAATTTACTGCAACTATTTATTAGTTGCATTAGTTAGTTAATTATTAGATAATCATGCTAGGTTTTGGTGGAGGACAACAGATAGGGGAATGCCCTACAGATAGGTAGACTAGCTCCATAGGAGGCTTAGACCAAGTAGGACCTTGTCCCAGTGGGGCCCATAATAGAAACTGGGAAACCCTCCCCTGGGGGTCATAATTACAGATGGAGGAGGAAGAAGGCCCCTCAAATGTACACTCAGCAGGGCCAACTGCCCTGTTCACACGTCAGATGAGTTACAAACCTTCTCCCAGTAATGGGTTAAATTGCATGGTGAAGCAGAACACCATCGTGGGAGGATCCTCCATAGGAGGACAACTGCCGAAGGGCGTAAGATCCAGATTTATGGACAACGGCCTCTGTAAAGGGCTGCCTAGACCCTTTCGGGGTACCTGCAAGACTGGGAAACTTGCGGTCAATTTTTCCCACTTGAGGAGTGGCGCCCCTCGAGGAAATTATTGCCTAGTAAACAACACAGCACTCGTACGGGATTCTGATTATTGGATAATTTTCTGGTTTTGGTTTGTTTGATGGGCGTTTTCGGGCTGAAAAACCTCTTCCACGCTAATTTATCTACTATGGGCTGCCTCCCCGTAGTAGCATAATATTTGTAGGCATTAATATATAATGAGTCAGAGGTAATAGGCTTGGGACTGTCTGTGCAGGATTTCGACTCTTGTTGGTAGAAGAGCATCACCAAGTGCTGAAAACCATGTTGTGACCAAGATGGGCCCAGGATTGCACAAAGCCTCCAACTTACTGGAGGTCCCAAGGACTTCTTGCTGCCCGGTTCTAAGCCGGCTTAAGCGCTTCGGTGTAGACTTGAGAAGATATGTTGGTCCCTATCCTGCACTGGTATCCGGGATCACTGCTTTTCTTGAGGCCAAAATAATTTCAAAGATTTAAAGAACATGAAAATTGGAACTTGGAATGTTACGACGTTAAAAAATGAATATCGTATCGACATTTTGACAGACGAATTCAGACAGTTCGAACTGGATTTATTAGAAGTTTCAGAAACTCATATCTCAGGGGTAGGAAGCATGAAATTAGGTGACATAGAATTTGTTTACTCAGGCAGGAAGGATGGGGTACATAGACAGGGAGTAGGGCTCATGATGAATAAGGAAGCTGCTAAGTCTTGTTTAGGCTGGGAAGGTATTAATAATAGAATACTAATTGCTCATTTTATGACTAAAAAGTTTAGGGTATCAGTTATAGTAGTATATGCCCCCCATTGAACCAACTGATGGAGATACTAGTGACTCAGATGAATTTTACTTACAGTTACAGGAGCAAATGGACAGGGTACCAGGTAGAAATATGGTGTTTTTGCTAGGAGATTTAATGCCCAGGTTGGTAGAAATAGGGATAGATGGTATCCTTGCCTAGGTAAATTTGGTGTAGGAAAAGAACACAGTAATGGCTATAGGCTTTTGCAATTTTGTAGGTATAACAACCTAGTTATAACCAATACAGTGTTTGGTCACAAAATGGCCCATAAGTTGACATGGTATTCACCTGATGGTAAGACAGCAAACCTTATTGATTATGTTATTGTAAACAGAAGACTAGCAGGATCAATACAAGATACTAGGGTGTATAGGAGTGCCGTTATTGATGTTAAAAGTAAAGATCACCATCTAGTAGTGTCTAAGGTTAATTTAAAGCTGAAATTTTGGAAGGGTAACTCCCTCCCGGAAAGTTATGATGTTGGTAGACTTCAGGATGAAAATTTGAGAAAAAAATTCCAGGAACAGTTGAGTACTAAACTTGAGGGTTTAAAATTTGACAACGTGGAAGATGGATGGAATAATTTCAGAAAAACAATTTGTGAAGTTGCTGATGGTGTCCTAGGGAAGAGTGCTAAGACTGTAACTAGGAATATAAGTGAAAAAACTTTAGGTTTAATAGAGAGTAGAAGGGGTTTGTATAAGAATTATCTGAGTGATAGGTCGTATGAAAACAAAAGGAATGTAAAGAAAGTGGAGAAAGCATTAAAATATGAACTAAGGAGATGTGAAGTGGAGGCGATGGATAAAATTGCTGAGGATCTGGAAGATGCGGCTAGACGGCATAATAGTAAAATATTATACTGGCATGTTAATAAATTGAAAGGGAGTAGCCAATCCGGACTAGTCCCAGTTAAATATAGAAATGGGGCCACAATTAGTGATAAGGAAAAAGTTAAAGAAAGATGGGTGGAACATTTTGAGAATGTGCTAAACCGAGATACAGTTGAAGGAAAAGATATAGATGAAAATGAAAAAGTTTGTGATACCTTGGTTGTGAAGGAAGATTTGTTTAGTGAGGAAGAATTAGCGACAGTACTAAAAGGATTAAAAAATAATAAGGCCCCAGGTGTTGACAGTATGATTAATGAGTTTCTTCAATATGGTGGCTCTGAGGTTAGGAATAAGCTACTGAAGATTATGAACATGATTTTTGAAAAAGGGGAAGTACCCAATGATTTTAGGAAATCCTTAATTAAACCACTGTATAAGAAAGGTGACAAGAGTGAGTGTCGTAATTATCGAGGCATTAGTCTGGTCTCTGTAGGTAGCAAATTACTGAGCAATATGATACTTTTTAGACTGAGACATGCTGTAGACAAAGTTTTAAGGGAAGAACAATGCGGTTTTAGAAAAGGTAGAGGATGTGTCGACCATGTTTTCACTCTTAGGTTAATAAATGAGAAGTCCCTTCGTTGTCAAACACCTTTGGTCCTTAGTTTTATCGATTATGAGCAAGCTTTCGATTCTGTTGATAGAACAGCGTTAACAAAGGTCTTATCGTTATATGGTATACCAGAAAAATACATTAAAGTGATTTGCGCTATGTACGAGAATAATACTGCTGCGGTTAAGGTAAGAAATGAGGTTAGCAACTGGTTTTGTATTAAATCAGGAGTTAAGCAGGGTTGTGTTCTATCCCCCTTTATATGGATCATTTAGATGGACTTCGTCTTAAGGAGCACAGGAAAGGCAATTGGAGACAATGGAATCAAATGGGGAGGAAGAACGCTCCTGGACTTAGATTATGCTAATGATTTAAGCATATTAGATGAAAGTGTGAGCAAAATGAATGAATTTTTAGAGGTTTTACGAGTTCAGGGTGCTAAAATAGGCTTGAAAATTAATGTTAAGAAGACTAAGTCACTAAGGCTAGGATTAAGTGAAGATGAACAGGTGAAATTAGGTAACAAAAAGATTGATCAGGTTGGGAGCTTGAGTTACCTTGGTAGTATTATTAGTAAAGATGGTGGGAGCAGTGAAGATGTTAAAAGTAGAATAGCTAAAGCTCAGGGTGTTTTTTCACAGTTAAAAAAGTTTGGAAGAATAGAAAGATAAGTCTACATACCAAGATTAGAATATTGGAAGCTACAATGATGACAGTGGATAAATATGGCTCGGAAGCATGGGCACTCCGAAAAGCAGATGAAAATTTACTAGATGTTTTCCAGAGAAATTGCCTACGGATTGTTCTGGGTACCCGGCTGACTGACCGTATTTCAAACAGTAGGCTGTACGAAAAGTGTGGTTGAATCCCGCTTTCTGGGGCTTTAATGAAAGAAAGGTTGAGATGGCTAGGCCACGTTCTACGGATGAAGGATGACAGATTACCGAAGATTGTCCTTTTTGGCCAACCGTCTAGGGCTACACGGAAAGCAGGTCGTCCTTGTCTGGGTTGGGAGGATGTCATAAATAAAGATTTAAAGGAAATGGGAACTTCCTGGGAGGGTGTAAAGAGGGAGGCTTTAAATAGATTAGGTTGGAGGAGGAGCGTGCGTGGCTTTGTTGGCCTCAGGTGGCTTGGCGCTGCAGTGAGTTATTAGTAGTTAGTAGTAGTATATATATATAGTATATATATATGTATATATATATATATATATATATATATATATATATATATATATATATATATATATATATATGTTGTATGTATATATATATATATATATATATATATATATATATATATATATATATATATATATATATATATATATATATATATATATATATATATGTTGTATGTATATATGTATATATATATATATATATATATATATATATATATATATATATATATATATATATATATATATATATATGTTGTATGTATATATATATATATATATATATATATATATATACATATATATATATATATATATATATATATATATATATATATATATATATATATATATATGTTGTATGTATATATATATATATATGTTGTATGTATGTATATATATATATATATATATATATATATATATATATATATATATATATATATATATATATATATGTTGTATGTATGTATATATATATATATATATATATATATATATATATATATATATATATATATATATATATATATATATATAATATATATTT